>NC_061113.1:114399857-114461953 GCF_002878395.1 Capsicum annuum | reverse complement strand
TCAAGCTTAGATTATGGAAGAGTGACATTTAGATGCTCAGCCATGCAAACTTTTGTTTGGAAAATATAAACCAAGTACAAGAAAATCCCAAAAGCAATTTTTGCTTTTTTTTTTGTGAGATTGCTTGGAATTGTATGCAAAGGACTATAGCTGTAGTTGATATAACAAGTTATTAAATTTTTACACTAAATAAATAAGGAAGAAATTAAGGAAGCAAGAACTTTCAATTTGATCTCTTATATCAGAGTAAAAGTTACAAAAAGATAAACTCTCTTCTGCAAAAGTAAAGTTACGATCTTTTGATGAGAAGAAATTTAAAAAGAAGACCTTCAGAGGTTATACAAAGAAGGCAATAAAAAATAATCTTTTATCATTGCCAACAAATAAATTAATATATTAAGAAAAAATTATTTAATCAACCAAGCATAGATAGTATCAATATTCAACACAACTATAGTTTAGAAAAATTACATAACTCGGCGAGGGTTTTCTTTTTCCTAACAAATTAGTTCATACTAAGATGCACTTGATTTTTTATGGGCTAAAATTATTCACCATTAATCCCTAAAATAAAAGGAAAAAAACTCATGGTCTCAGTTTCACTACTAACCACCTTATCTCCCCTCTGTCTCTCCGCTCTCGACCATCGATACCTCCCCATTTTCTTTCTTCCCTGATGAATTTGTTATTGTTGTCCCAAAACCTATACTAGCGATGATGATGCAGATGTAGAATCAATTTCCAAATCATCATTTTGTAACATAATTCTATCTAGTTAAAGAGTTTAATTGGTGGCAAATTCTATGATACAACTCTTCTTCTCTTTTAAGATACCTTTCTCCCTTATATGCTAACAATTTTACGTCTAATTAAAGTCCAACTGTTGGCATTAGATATTAAAATCCATTCTCTAAAAGCATCCCAACAACATACAACACTATTGTTGGACTCATTGGCAACAAGAAATTGAAGAACTGAAAAGTAGATTGTAACTCTTTTTGCTTTTAAATCTTCTTTTCTTCTTCTACTGAAGCATATTGACGCAACTAATTATATTTATGTATAAAAAAATGTACGTGTATTAAGATTGTATTTATGTATAAACAAATGATAAATTGATACATCTCTTTTTCGTTTTTGAATATTATTTTCTTCTTCAATTGAAATATATTAATACAATTAACTGACTTATGTATTAGAAAAAGATCGTGTGTCACTGAAAATTTGATATAGCTATTATAAGATTGTCTCTGCGTATTAGAAAAAATTGATAAGTTGATACATTTGTTATCAAAAAAAAAATTGTATCTATGTATTTATTTTAGGGGTGACATATTGATTCTAACATGTATGATTTTTTTCATGTCCATATCAGAAAAAATGATACAAAATTATCATTAGGACTCTATCATAAATACATATGTTCTCAAACTCTGATACCCGATATCAATATCCAAAATAGTGACTTAAAATTGAGCTACGTTAAGTAAATATCAAAACTATCATAAAAATTACTAGTAATTGTAGAACAAATGGGTGGAGACTAGAATTCTCTCTATTGAATGTCCAAACCCCAACCTTCTGGAACCATACCCACACCATCGGAGCCACCGGGTCCAATGGCGATTGAAATCCCCAGTAACATTAACTCTGTTACCCCTAGAAATAGTTTTAAAGACATGCTAATAAACAAAACCAGCAAGCTCAATAAATGCTATAATCACTTCGCCGATAAGGACCCAATGCTCCATTCAAAAGAAGAAGAGCTGATCCAATTATCAGACAAAAAAAAAGTCAGATATACCGACCTTGGCAATTCTCAGTGATTGTAAAGCTAGCAAATAAATGCTTAACGTACAATTACTCGAGAATTAAACTAATAGATCTCTGAAAACCCACTGAGCCACTGATCCTCATTGACTTGGGATGCGACTACTATATTGAAAAGTTTAATAATCCTAAGAATTTGACAAAAGCTCTGCATGGGGGCCCTTGGTTTATCGCAGGGAACTTCTTGACAGTAAGGAAGTGGGAGCCAAATTTTGTACCGGACGAGGCATCACAAACACACACATCCATTTGGCTAAGGCTACCACAATTACCTACAGAGTTCTATGATCAAAGCATACTGGAAAGAATAGGCTCCAAATTGGGAATACTGCTGACGATAGACACTTTTACCTCTTCCACACTCAGAGGAAGATACGCGAGAATCTGTATCCAAGTTCTCCTGGGAATACCTTTAAAAAACCACATCTGCATAAGACATCACAAACAGAAGGTGGTATATGAAGGAGACGACTTCCTTTGTATGAGCTGTGGTCGACAAGAATATCTAGAAAAATTACAGAGAAATTGACCCCAGTCACTGATAAACCAAAAAGAGACACAGAGCGATGGCAAGTGGTATCCTTCCCTAAAAGGAAAGGCAACCCAAACTCAAACCGGTTGCCAACAACCCATAGACGCAAAGCGGCGCTCTTAGTAGACAGCCCACAGGTAAGATGAACAGACAAAGGCCCAGGTAAGACCCAAAACTTGCAAAGCCCATCTCCCCCTAACCAAGGTGTAGCCAATGGCACAAGTAAGTTATCCCCAGGAATTGCTTCTCTTTCACCACCAGAAGGAAAAGGAAAAACCAAATTGGAGACTGGGTCAACTAGTGCACCCAGTAAAGTTGTTGTTAACAACCTCTCCTCTGAAGTTAAACTCCCCACCACACTTCTTTTCTAGATATTAATTACCGAAACAACCCACATCTTTTTAATAAATGTAACCAAGCTATCTCCCAAATAACTTTTAATAATAGAGGGGCCCAAGAGGGTCCACCAATCACAAATATTAACGAGGTTCCAATGGAGACCTCCGTCTCTGCAACTTCTATGGTGGTAACCAATGCTGAGAGTAGGGATAATCATCACCTAGAGACGATTGACATGACTGACACGGTTATGTCCATTAACTCCTCTCCTACTTTTATCCCCAAATGGAGCACCAATGAAACGTCCATTAATTCTAACCAACCAAAGACTACTCTAAATACTAATGGCAACCCCACCGACACTAAAGGAGCCTTTTATGTTCGTCTCAGCAACCCACCCACCTAATAGAGTACTGACATCATGGGCGGAGATGGTACTCGAAGGGAAAACCATCTCTCACTGTATCATAGTGAGGGACCAACTAATTGCGCTAATAATGCAGGACCCAACCTGGATGACCCAAATTGTCAAGGATGAGGTGGATCATATAGTGCAGGGATTGAGTTACTAGTTATGGATTCGAAAAATAACACAAGCCCAGATGATGAGAACATTGAATGTGATGAACACCCATGAGTTTAACTCATTGATGGATCACATGTTCAAGAGCTTAACTTATTACCCAGAAATTTCTTACCTCTTAAAAATGGAAACGTTAACATTTGTGCCATGGATATCACCAACACCCTAAGTACCGACCAACCCAAATAATGCTCAAGCCAAAGAGGGAACCACGGGGGCGAAGACCTAGGAAAAGCACAATCCTCCTTACTAAAGGAACTTCAGAAAATGAATGTAGACCTGGAGTAATTCTCGGAAACCTTAGGAGAACCCAACATAGACTTCTTCATTCTAGAAAACCCCTTTCGGAAAGAGTACTCAGAGTCATTCAGCACAACTACTATAGTACTCTATCCGAGGGAAATGAAGACTTTCAAGCTGATGATGAGGAACATGACCAGTCAGTTGAATATAGTAGTCTCTCTATGTCCATATTTGGTACAAGAAAAATTGACCAAGCAAGACAAGGGTAAGAAACTTGTACTAAATCAACCCCCCAACCCAAATGACTGAATGAACTTCATAATTTGGAACACAAGGGAGGCCAATAGTCATAGCTTCAGAAGACACTGCATAGACTTAGTTAAGACTCATAATCCCATAGTTGTAGTTCTGTTAAAAACTAAGATGGCAGATCATAAAAACCTCACTAAGATGCTCAAGTTCGACTCTTATTTTAAATCTAGTACTGAAGGAAGAAAAGATTGGATTGTTATAATATAGAAGGAGAAAGCTATCAAGATCCAAAATTTCTCTATCTCCTCTCAGGGTATCCACACTATTGTCAAGGTAAGATCTAATCCCAGGCCCTGGATTTTTTCTACTATATATGCTAGTCTTGACCCCATCCTTCGAACCACCCTTTGGGAGGAACTATGCCAAATTTCCTCCATTCAAAAAGGGGATTAGTTAATTGGTGGGGACTTCAATGAGGTCCTTACTTTCAATGAGAAACTAGGAGGGTCTCCCATCAATATTACTAAAACTAGTAAGTTTTAGGAATGCCTTAAATTTTGTAACATGGTGGACCTAGGCTTTAGGGGCTGCAAATTCACCTGGACCAATAGGAGACATCGCAATAGAACTGCTCTTATCCAGGAAAGACTTAACCGGTGTGTTGGCAATGATTCTTAGATACATCACTATCCAGAGCCATTGATAACTCACCTACATAGAACAAAGTCTGACCATTTCCCCCCTCCTTTTGTCTCTGTCAAAAAGACCTCAAGGTAGTCACACCAAACCCTTCAGATTTGAACCTATGTGGTGCAACCATCACTCCTTCCAGGACTTGGTGAAAAAATATTTTAACCAGTAGGCTAACCTCCAACATGATTTCACCTACTTCCATTATCAAGCAACCCTCTGGAATCATCAAGTATTTGGGAATCTCTTTAACAAGCTTAGGTCTGCTAGAAATAGACTAGGTGGTATTTAGAGATCTAGGGCTTACCATAATAGCACCTTTCTTCAAAACCTTAAGAGTTAACTCACTTATGAGTATGACTCTATGCTTAAGTGTGAGGAGGACTTCTGGATAATTAAGTCCAGAATAACCTGGGTCACAAAGGGTGATGCTTATACTTTCTTCTTCCATGCCTCCACTATTACTAGAAGAAGGAGGAATAAAATAAATGAACTCAGGGATGAGGTGGGGAATATGTACAGGGGTGAGGACAGTATAGTGAATCATGTAATGCAACACTTCACCAATCTATACACCACTAGTCATGTTAGTTGCCGCAACAGTCACTTTGTCCCCACAAACCATCACAAAAGGATCAATTCCAGCATGCAGAATATACTTGTAGCTCCCCTTAGGGACTTAGAGATCATGCTAGCCATCAAGTTCTTTAAACCCGTGAAAGCTCCTGGCCCTGATGGGATCCACCCTTTTTTTTCTAAAAGTATTGGGCTGACATTGACCCATAAACTATCTCTTTCTACAAAAGGGTCTTCTCTGAAAATGTTATGCCTACTGATAATAACAGAACCCTTGTTTGCCTCATTCCTAAGAGTAGAAATATTGATAGTCTCATAAACTTCAGTCCCATTGGCCTGTGCAACACCAGTTTCAAGATTGTTTCCAAAATAATTGCTAACAAAATCAAGCCTATCCTCTAAGATATCATCAGCCCCACCCAAGCTAGCTTCCTGGCAAACTGGAGGGATGCTAATCAAGCCATCATCATTCAAGAATACATCACCCACTTTAATAAAATAAATGGGAAGAAGGCTAACATGATTCTTAAAATTAATTTAGAGAAAGCCTTTGACAAAATAGAATGGTCCTTCATAAAGAATACACTTCTCTTCTTTGGCTTTCCTAGGAACCTCACCAATCTCATTCTTTCCTGCATAACCTCTATTTCTATAGTTGTGATGGTCAATAGCATAAGAAATGACTTCTTCAACCCTTCTAGAGGCATCAAATAGGGGGATACCATTTCCCCCTATATTTTCATCATGTGCCTTGAAAGGCTGTCCAGGGGCATACAAGCTGAAGTAGATTCTAAGAACTGGACCCCTATTAGCATCTCCCCCAAGGGAACTAAAATCTCTCACTTATTCTTCATAGATGACCTCACTCTTCTGGCAAGAGCTACTCCTACCAACTACCAGACCATAGTATCAATTTTGGGCACCTTCATCCAACTTTCAGGAAAGACTCTCAATTATCTCAAAACCAAAGTCATTTATTCTAAAAATTGTTCCTCTTCTCTGGCTAACCAATGTTCCCAGATCCTCTAAATTCAGCCAAACACCACTTTTGGTAGATATCTTGGGCTTCCAATACTCTTCAAAAAACACAGAAATAGTGACTTTCAGTTTATCATTGATAATATACACACTAAGCTTGCTGGCTGGAAAACTAAGCTCTTGAATATGGCTGGTAAAATTATTTTAACCAAATTTATCCTCAGTGCCATGCCCACCTGCATCATGCAGTATATTAAAATCCCCAACAAAGTCACTGAGATATGCAATAAAATTCAGAGAGACTTTGTCTGGGGTAGAATCCCTGAGAAAAAGAATCTTCACTTTCTAAATTGGGGATGTTCTAACTTCTGAAAAAGGCATGGAGAACTGGCCTCCACAAGACTGAGCTCAGGAACAGGGCACTGCATGCTAGCCTTGCCAGGAGGCTATTCCACCACCCTACAATCTTGTGGGGCCAGGTTCTTCTAACCAAATACTATAAGCCCCTCAGATAGCCGAGTACCAACTAGTACAACTCCAGAACTTGGAAAAACATCAAAAGGACTGGGCTAACTACTGCTTAGGGATAAGATGAAGGGTGGGTAAGGGTGGTAGGGTAAACTTTCTCCAAGATACTTGGATCCCCAACCTAGGCAGCCTTAGAACCATTATCCATGGTCCCATGAACAAGATAGATACCAATATCATGGTAAAGGATATCCTAACCAATGGAGAGTGGGATTTCACTAAAATCTCTTTTGAGATCCCTAAGACCATCAAATATGCTATCCTCAGTCCCTTAACCACCCTAAACAGGAATAAGGAAGACAAAGTGGTTTGGAACTGCAATTCCATTGGTATCTTCACCACTGGGAGCATGTATACACACCTTAGGAACCTAAACATCATCGACACCAAGGGGAAGAACTTTTCCCTTGTATAAAAAGCTGATGCTTCTAATAAAAGTAGGACTTTCCTCTGGCTCTTCATGCATAACAGGCTCCCAACTGGAAGTTTTCTCAACTATATAGGTATCAATATACCTCCCCAATGCCACTTTTGCAATCACAATAGGGAAAAAATTAACCATATTTTCTTCCAATGTTGCAATGCTACACAGTTTTGGGCTAAGTTGATCCAAAAAGGCCAGTACCAACCTTCCTTCCTTATTATTAATATAGATGATACCAACTGGTATACCTAGTGGGAATCATGTAAAGGAAAGCCTTTTAACATTTGGATAACCTGGGGATCTCTTCTCCCCCATTGCTTAAGGGAATTATGGCTGACTAGAAATGACAACCTGTTCAATAATCATCATAATTTAGCTAGATTTGATAATGCTATTGCTAATGCCACAGAGTATCAACTCCTAGCCAAGTCTAATTCAAGCCTAAGCTCGCAAAATCTAACCATCCAGGTTAAATAGAAACCCCCTACTACTAATTTCATCATGCTTAACACAGATGACTCTGCTAGCAATAACCCTGGCCTTGGTAGAATAGGTGGGGTCTTTCGTGGGAGTAATAGTGAGTGGATACTAGGCTACTACTAACACATCCCTCACAGAACTACCACGATGGCTAAATTATTAGCCATCAGATATGGACTCCGTCTAGCTAGAGATAATAGCTTCCGATCCTTATATATAGAGGTAGATTCAATGGTGGCCATCAAAATCCTCACTAACAACTATCATCTTTACCATGATATCATGTGTGAATGCAAGACGTTGCTGACAGAGATGGAAGCAGTACCTCCAATGCAGATATATAGGGAACAAAATGTTGTGGTTGATCGTTTGGCGAAGGAGGGCACGATCATACCTTTTCCTATGCAACCGGCCACCATAGTAACTCCCCCACCATTTGTACTTAATTATGTTTTGTATGATTATTCTGGAAAGACTTTTTCTCGTATAGTTAATCGATCAAACTCAGGTCAAAACATGACCATGACTGATATCTCTTTTTGCCCACAATGTCGGGATGTGACCCTGAACAATAATATTTTGGCTCCTTCATCTAGAAGGAGCACCAAACCCCCACCCCCACTAATTTCTAATAGAATGACTATGTTTTACACCAAAAAAAAAACTATCACTAAGCTACATAACATAGACATAAGCTATAGCCCATTATGAAATTTTCTATAAATGATTAAACGAGTTAAAGATGCATGGTAGCATCAGAGGCAGAGCCATGATTTGAAGTCTGTGGGTTCTAAATTAAGTAAAAAAGCATAAAAAGTCAAGGAAAAAAAACACATGCTGCTATTGGGGTTCAAACCCACGTCTGTGGGCAAAAAAATTATAAATATAGGATCTACGTAAAAGATACTGGGTTTGCCCGAACCCCCGTAGGGTGGGCTAAAGAAGTATAAATATAGGGTCTACGTAAAAGCTACTAGGTTTGCCCGAACCCCCATAGGGTATTGTAGCTCCGCCCCTGGTAGCATCAGTTATAATCTAACTAGGGAAAGTAGAAATCCAAATAACCATGAAATTAAAAATGAGGAAATGACAAAAATAGCACTTCATTCTAAAATAATTCTACCATAATAGCCACCAAAAACTAATTACCTATAATTAGCCACTAAAGTAATTTCTACTTTTAGCCATTTCAATGTAGGCTTCGTCTCCTTCTCTATTTTTTAAAATTTTTCTTATTGTTTCATTTTAAAAAAATGTTGTCCATTTTCTTATAAACAATGAAATCAACTTTTCTATTTTTTATTTCACTACTATATTTCTTTTGACAAAAAAATGTATCAAAATAGTATAAATGTTGTATGAATTCGATGTAGGGACTGTATATGTATGTGTGAGTTCCCTCTCTTTTGAAAAAGTATATCAATGTGGTAGAACCATTGTATCAATTTAGTATAGGATTGTGTATGCATGCATAGGTTCCGTCACTTTTGATAAAGTGTATCAATTTGGTATAACATTGTATCAATTTGGTATAAAAACTGTATATAGGAAAGTGCCAAAGTAGCCCAAAGGCTATTAAATGACATTAAACTTTGTATCAATTTGGTATAACGTTGTATCAATTTGGTATAGGGATTGTATATGCATGTACAGGTTCCGTCTTTTGAAAAAGTGGATAAATATGGTATAAACGTTGTATCAATTTGGTATAAAAACTGTATATGCAGGAAAAGGCCAAAATAGTCCAATGACTATTACGGGGTATTATTTTGGCCAACTGGCCACAATGTGGAAAATTACCAAATGCTGACCATTTGTTTTCAAAATGGCTGGTGGGTGTCCTTTCCCCATTAAAATTTTTGGCTAATTAGATTGTGCTCAACATATCTGAAGATCTAAGAATGTTGTATAATATGTATATCTTTAAATAAACTCTTCTTCTAAATATCTTCCCAAGTAATAGTGTATTTACCATGAAAGTATACTTCTTGTCACTGTAGTATTTGTTAAGATCAACTTTTAAACTCGATTAAAAACCTTCCAATAACTTGGCTATTTATTAAAAAATAAAGTCACCACATAACTTTTAAGAAATTAGAAAATCAAATTTTAAAGGTACTTTAGGAAAACCTTTTGAAAAGCCAAAGAAAAGATTAAGGTTTTGGTGATATTTCGAGGAAGAGGTTAGACATCTTGAAAAATTTTATAGGCACAATTGACCGGTAAATTAAATATTTTATGGCTAAACTTAAATATCTCTTTTAAGAATTATTACGCCATTAATTCAACTAGTGAATCAACTTGCAATAAGGCAAACTAATTAATATTTAATAGAATTTGAAGATATCACGAAGTTGAGACTTTGGACTAGATGTATAGTCCAACTTCTTAAACTCGTCATGAGTCCACTCATTTTACAGCTAAATGGATATGGGAATTCATAAGCCATTTCACAAGTGTCTAAGGGGTCACTTGGTTGGAAAAGAGTCATCCTCAGATAATTAATTTTGAAATTAGCTATCTCATCATATATATAACATAATTTATCCCATCACTATAAATGATGGGAAAAGTAATTTCGGTACTAACTAACCCCTCTCACCAAACATGGGATAAATAATCCTTCATTTTATCTCAAAACTATCTATCCCTTAAACCTCACACCACACTTTCTCTAAGGGTTCAAAATCTTCACTTTGTCTTTTTGGGTCATGATCCAAGAGCTCAACACTCTATGAGATTTATTTGGATTTGAGACCGTTTAAACTGTTTGAAAAATATTTTGGCCCTTATGAAAATGCATTGATCATTTTTATCAGTTTTTGCAATCAACTGCTGGGCCATGACCTAAAATAATATTTCTTTCTCAATTTCTGAGTCTTGTGGGGATCCATAACCTTTGCAAGTTATGTGGTACTAAAATTTATAGAAACTCTACAAGTTATTTTAAAAGCTTTGATCTCATTAAAAGACTTGTAGCAGCTACCATGATTAGCGTTTAAAATCTTTCTAATCAAAATTAGTTTTAAGGGAAAAATTTAAAATCAATCGTAACTTAATTAATTAGAGAAAATCCTTTAGACGACGTAATTATTAGCCATTTACTTGGGATTCATCTTAAGCTTGAAAGGGGAATTGTTTGGATTTTAGTCTTACAAAATAGGATATATATGCAATATTGTGGCTTTCGATGTATTTTGGTATTATTTATGCAATATTGTGGCTTTTGATGGCTTTGAGAGCCTTATTTTGGACTTATATGGATATCTTTTGATCCGTACGACGGATGGTCGAACAGACTACGCCAGCAGCTCCGGAATATCGATTTTAGGCTAGGTAAACCTTTGGTTTAAGTCCCGGTGCACTCGAGCTCATTTCGACCTATAGGTCGGAAAGTTGGAAAATTGGAAATATGAATGTGGGACACACATTTGATCGAAACGACCTCGGATGGAAAATTCGACTTCGCCAACTGATTCGAATGTCAATTTTAGGGCGTTAGCATGTTTGGTATGATTTTACGGATTTTAAATCTCATTTCGATCCTCGATTTGAAAAATTATAATTTTGGATTTTGGGGGTCAATTTTGTGAAAACGATTTTTTTTTGAAAATCGGATATCGCCATCACGCTCGGAAAGTCGAATTTAGTATGTTTGCATAGTTCGTTTGCATGTATTGAATTTCGAATGAATTTCGAGCACCCTGTCGAAGTCCGGAGTGGACTTTAAAAATAAAACTGCAGCTTTTTGTTCCTTTTAGTGCAGATTTTCTGCGCTATATAAATAGTTTTTGGGTCCATTTTACTCATTTTTCATCTTGCTTCTTGAGAGTTGAACCCTAAATAGTTTGGGAGCTTAAAAGTGAAGCTTGTGGGATCTTGGGAAGCTAGATTAACATCTATTTCTTGATTTTATTACGGATTTAAGGTAAGAATTTACCCCTTTTTCTTAGTAATTTCTTGGTAAATTCCTCAAAACCCCAAAAATCATAGGGCATGATCTTAGACCCAAATTTCACTCCTTTTACTTGAATAATATTTTTATCTTATTATTACCAGTTTTTAATCAATTTATCCTTCAAAACAACTCCGATTCTTGATTTTAACCCAAATTTCAAAGATTTTACCTGGTAAAGCTCAAAAATAATTTTTCTTCGATTTGAACACCATTTTTGACTCGATTTAACTTGGATTTTCAGCTGTAGGTTCCTAAAAATATGGGGAACATGTTTTAGAAGTAAAGTTCTGATTTTATCCTTCTTTTTCGAAAATCTATTTTGGAGGTCCATTTTAATTCCGAACCAAAAGTAGTAAATATGGGTGTTGTTGGTTTTGTCTTGATGCGTAGATTGCATATTTAATGTTTTTAGTAGAGTTCAGAATTGTTTGTGAAAAGTAAGGTCACAGGTTCAAGTGTAGCGGATCGGTTTCGGCTTTCGAAGTAGCTTATGGCTTAACTCTTCAGACTGGGTTGGGTAGTAAATAATGGTACAAAATGCATATTAAGGGTGGAAAGTAATCATCAAAAATGGATATTTATGTGTTGTGCCGGTGTGGGGGCCTATATGTGATATAATTGTCGAAATTGAGTTATTATATGGTATGTGTGATCATGTGGGGTCCTATATAATATTGATAACCTTGACTACATGTGAATAATTATATTGTGTTGTTAAAATATTTAATGTGGTAACATTGGTGTTTGTAATTATATTCGTACTTTATTGACATATGAGATATGTGGAAATTTATGGATGAAACAAAAATAATGAGTGGATATTGACTCATGTGGTTGTGAAAATATATCATTATAGTTGATTGTGGAAATATATCATGTGGTTGGTTGTAAAAATACTCATTGTGATTGGTTGTGAGCATTTCATCCTCATAGCATACTCACTTATGAAACATTGGTACCACTGTGGCAACATATGAGAAACACTGGCAACAGCTTTTTAAAAGATATTGTAACAGCTTATAAAACCCTTTTCGAGGAATGTGCTGGAAAAGAGATATGAGATATATGGATTGTGTATGGGTTGACGAGCCCCCCATGGGTCCTGCGTTAGGGGGCTTGCCTACGTAGGTGTATACGGGGATTGTGCGACGATCTCGGAGGTTGTGTGATGACCTCATGCATCATCATCATCATCATCATATACATTGCACTTACTTTATTGTGTTTATGTTATGTTGTATTGCCTTATTGACTTATCATCTTTGTATTTGGCTTACCTCCCTTTACTTGTATTTGATGATCTTGTATCTACATGTTATCTCTCTTGTTCTATTTATGTGTGACATAATGTATACTTGTGTTCTATATCTTGGTGTATAGTTGTAATATATGTAAGATATATCAGAACTGTTAGTGCAAGCGGTATGGGCTACCATTGTGGGAAATTTTCTGATTGCAGGTGATATGCCCTTAGTGTATATTTTGTTTTCTTTATTTACTACTTTGCTTGGTCGTCCTATGATACCTACTGAGTATAAATGGGTCGTACTCATGCCTACTGCGTCCTTTTGGTGTAGGTTCTAGCTCGAATATGCCTTATCTTGACTGACTCGAGCGATTGTTGGAGCTTCCAAGGTAGCGGTTAGACATTCAAGCATCCTAATTTCACCTCTATCTTTCCATAGTAGTTATGTAACGACCCAAGGCTACCCCCTAGTCGTTACACGGTGCTTATAGTTCTGAAGAACCATAAGCTAACCCATGAGTTGGTACCTGCTGGGAGCTCTGGGTAATATAATCATGAATTGTGGAAGAATAACTGAAGTGCCATAAGGTTTTAAATATCTGAATTCAAACAGAAATATAAATCTTGGAAAAACGACTGTCTAAATCTGATAAAATACTGATAAACTGAACAATAACTGACTATAATGTCTAAAAAGCCTCTAAGACTGACTGTCGCGCCCAATTTCGAACTGGCCGAAACAATCCGCAACGTATGGTGGTCGTAGCGATGCTTATTGGTTTTGAAAAAAAATTGTTTGTTTTGTTTTTGAGTCGCCACCTAACTTTTTAGGAAAATTAGAAAAACCATTTTTTGTGGTAGAAAAACTCTGTTTTTAATCTGCAAAAACCAGTGAGATTCTAAGTAAAGGTTTTGGTTACTCAAGGGGAAGGTATTAAACACCCCTCAGAGACTATCCAAAGATAGTCCTTAAACTTAGCTTTAGAAAAACATTTGGAAAAAATTTATTTATTTTTTATCATTTGCAAAATAGTGATAACTACACATGTTTATTAAGTTCAAACAAAACACACAAGGTACATAAATCTACATTTTACGATATGCGAAAAGTAACATAATTTATTATCAAAATACACACGCTTATTTCAAAGAGATATGAGAATGAAGAGAGAGAATTTAATATTAGTATATACATAATAGAAAATTTAAAGATTTATAGTTTTGTAAGAATATAAAGTCTAGTGACATATAAAGTTAAGTTCGTAAAGGAATCACTTATGGTGTAAGGGAAAATATAACATGTAAAAATTTATTTATTTATTTATAAGTTATCATGTCGTCTTCAAAAAATATAAAAAATTATTTATTTTGAGAGTAAATTTATGCAATGCATTTTCGCAAAAATAAAAATATATCAAAATATGTTAACGTATTAGTTTTTGAGTAAACTAGACTTATGCACTCTTATTATATGGGCAATCATGCTATTATCCAATTATTTGTAAATAACTAAAAGTAGACAAAAATAAAGGTAATAAAAAATACACTTATAACTATATAGTTGAAATAAAGTGTGGATAATGATAATAATAATTTCGTTTTAAGAAAATAAATAAATAAAAGTAGCAATAACAACATGTCGTATATGATAGAGTGTATTTATATGCACCTTGTGTTTTGGAGGTTTTAGAGTCTGGAAATTTAAAATAAACTTAGAAAATAAATGTAGAAAGTAGTCAATGAAAATCACATTTTGGAATTGTTTAGGTATTTGCAAATTTTAAAAGAGTTTGGCCGGTTAAAGTCCTTTAGCGACTTATTTAAAATGTTTGATTTAGATGATAAAACTCATTGATTAACAATTTGGAAAACGAAGGCTATCACAAACTATTTTAATCATTCTCAAAAACACATTCTTTCTTAATTTTGAGATTGCACTTAAAGCAAAGTTTTTCATTTATTTTTTTTTAAAAAAAAAGGGTGATTCACAGATACAAAATTGTAAAATAAGTGGTTAACCATGTATCTTTGTTATGTCCACGGACGCTAAATAAATAAGCAATTGGCATAACAAAATCAACGCTAAGGGATTTAAAATTTAAATGAAAATAAGAAAAATAAAGTTAATCAATTTCAAGCAAAGCCACATACAAAAATATTCGAAGTAATACAAGGTTAGTAAGCAAGATGAATGATAACATAAAGAAGGTAAGGGGCTAGATACTATAAGTTCCTATAGAAGCGAGTAACTCCTAGCGACGTAGACCCCCAAGCTCTTGTCCTATGGCCATTGACTCGATATTCGGGTTAAAATGGAGTCTTAATCGAAACTCCAATTCCCGAGTTCACATGAAAAATAAAAGATAAGGATTAGTGGATAATACAAATGGTTAGAAAAAACATGAAACGATGAAAGGACATTAATCAAATTAATGTAGGAAGATGACCCAATTTACTAACGTTATCTTGCACATGCATGAAACGGACGAGAGGGATCACTTTGAACATAATCCAATTTATGGTTGTTATCTACAACTATTAAGAAATAACAGATGGTAAGAGCATAATAAAGAGAGCAGACAATCCTTCCAAGCAGCAAAAAAAATCCTAAGAAACTATAGGTGCTTAAATATATATTCAAGTAAATTTAAAGTTATTCCTAGTCGGACTAGATAGTTGGAGAAATTGAAGGACTGCATGCTTATTTGAAAGTTAGGAAACTTAATCCAAACACACTTCCATGAAATTTAGCAGAAGATGTCTTTAAGGCGAGTTATACACAGTATTATAGGCAGTTCACACAAGACTTAAGCAAATGCCATGGACATGGCGTCATCATTATTGATTAATTCCGCCAATGTGGTCTGAGTAGCTCGGCCAACACCACTCTTTTAAGCACAAATTTTATTAAAATCTTACTAAAGGTGTTAAAAGACACTGGATATTAGGCAAATTCTAATCGCAAATTAAATGACAAGCCGGTCGATTCTAAACGCAGAACAAATAAATTCTTGTGACATCCACGAGCAAGTAATTCGTGAATATTGGCAAACAGTAAACCAAAATACATTTCTTCAAACATGAAACAATGGTCAACATAGATACACCTATTCAGACGATGCCGAAAAGGTATTGAAACTCATTAAATGAAACGACGGGGAGGGGACTGCCCACATTTGATTCATACAACTACTATTTTTCTAGAAATGAGGCAGAATCCTCTTGAACAAATAGAAAATGGGACCAAACCAAGAAGCGCATTTTTGAATTTCACGTAACTCAAGATAAAAAATGTCCACGCATTTTACTCATTTCTCAGAGAACAAAGTATATCACATAGCTTGAAGACGAGACCACAATATTTTGAAAAGAAAGGATTAAGATGAAATTGAATTCCCTGAATTCAGTCGGTAGACAACAAATAGCAACAACACAATCTAACTAGCAATCAAAAATACACTGGGCATACAAAACCATTCAAGAATCAAAAGTTGTATTAACCGACAAGGTCTGAAAATCACAACAACTACGTGAACTCAAGAATCACATATTCAAAGGATAAAAAATATTTGAAAGAGAAGGAGATGAAAAGTGAGATAATGAGATAAAGAGCAGATTTTACATATTGAAAACAACATAAACTTAGAGTGACACCATATCCCGGTACTTAATTGGCGGATGATGAACAAAAAGACCAATAACATGCTTTAAAGAAAATTACAACCAAATATTTATGTATTCAAATCGACGAAAGAGAAGCTAAAGTCAATAAGAGGAGATTTTCCCATATTTTGCATAATTTGACCACAAACCATATATTCATTTCATCCCAAATTAATTTCACCAAAAATAAAAATTATTCTATTCGTAAAGGCGATGAAGACAGTGATAACAAAGACTAAGGCTAGAAACAAATTGTGTATCCATAGAACCAAAACCAGATGAAAGAAAGGAAGGTGAATATGAGTGAGAAAAGGATGATTTCGTACCTTTTGTTAGGCAGCAAACGGAGGCTTTTCGTCAAGTTTTGGACAATGAATTTCTCTTCGAACTCAACTCCAATAGAACTCGTGAATGATAAAAAATGGTAGTGTTGAAGAGAAACTGAATTGTGCCTAATCTTTGTGAATTACTTTACAGTTATCCCTCCCCCAAAAACTTATCTCTAAGGAGTTAAAATATGACTATTTATAGGCAAATCCATACTTGAAAGTCCGAATTTGAAATCAAAATTTGAAGAGGACAACAGGCAAAATAAAAGGGGAAAATCAAAATTCAAAAAATTGAAAGGAACAAACCGCTCTTTAAATTTGAATGATTTTCGAGCATTTAATGCGGAGTTGAAATTGATTTTCTATCGTAGCATAGATTCGGGTCTGTTTGTGCTGCCAAAGGAGAAAATTACAGGTTGGAGAAATGAAATTGGGGCGAATCTTTGCAGGTTGGCCAGCTATGGTGGTGTAGGTAGGTTTCTCGTTTGGTGATTGTAGAGGAGAGGAGGAGGAAAGAAGGGGATAAGGGCATTTGGTTTTTCTATATTTGTTGAAAATTGAAGGGACATGATACTGCAGCTTTGGGGAAGGGGGGAAGGCATGCGTAAAAGGTATATTGGGAAAGGGAATACGCGTGAATTGTTATGGATTCTTGACTAATTTTGATCTGTTCGATCTCTTGATCAGACGACTAAAAACAAACACTTTTTTTTTAAAAAAAGTATATATATATATATATATATATATATATATGATAAATATAAAAATTAATTTAAAAATGGTTATTTTTATCCGTCCGATCATTTAATTGGATAGTTTAAATTTAATAAAAAAATAATTAAATGTATGGAATATATACATATATATAAGATATAAATTATTTATAAAGTTGAAAGTTTCGAATCTTTGGGTTAAAAAAAATAAATTTACGTACTAGATTGATTTGTGTCTGTTGGATGGCATGGTGAAACGAACATGGAAATTATACTGCATTTCGGGCTAATTTTCGGGCACTTTGACTGAGATTTGTGAATAAAATTTGGGTTTGAACAAAATAAAGATCGGAATCGAGTTATTGTCAACCCAGATGCTCTTTTTCTACTGAAATTAATTTTATCGATGCTTCCTGATATTCTAAAGTTATTTTTAGTTTAACGTACACAAATTACAGACATAATTTATATAAGTGTCCAAATTGATATCTTTTTGCGATTTAATATTAACAATATATATATATATATATGCGTGTGTGTGTAAAATTAAGAATATAATAAAATATATCTAAAAATAAGAATAAAATATAAAATATTTATTTTATATAACAATATATATATATATATATATATGACCACGATATCGCCTAAAAATAAAATTAGAAAAAAGCAAATGCAAGTATCAAAAGATATTTTGTGATTTTGATGCTAAACTATTTAATTACGATATTTTATAAGATGATAGAAAAATAAATACTCTTTTATTATTTAAAAATTATAGAAATAGAGATAAAAATGTGAATCTTATTTATTATTTAATTTTCAAAAAATTATTTAGGTCCAAGAAGCATCGAAAAGGTAATTAAAGAAAAAAGAGCGAGCCAAAATTGGGTGTCAACAGTTGCCCCTGAGTGATCGAAGATTTGTGTGAAAATCTTTGGGTAATCACTTTGACGTAACCAATTTTCTCTCGAGCAAAATAAAGGGTCAGGAAGATTATGGCCGGGCTCTGGTTTCTGAGCTGCCTACATATCTCGAATTTTATGACAAATCAGGCCATTTGTAGTTCGAATCATAGCAAAATTTAGTAAACATCAAAATTTTGCCCTAGTTTAGAATTATAGTGACACTGAGTTTCTTCGAGGATGATTTCAACACGAATAGAGTGGATACAAGTACACTTGTCCCTGATTGGTTGTTTTGGGATATCTAAGAATGAGGAGGCGTTAAATGGTAATATCTGCTGGGAATTTTTAGAGAATTGTGGATTTTCAAAAATTGTCCCAGTGTCGGATTAAGACGGCACTGAGTGATCACACAAAAAGTTGAAATAAAAACTTGAGTCGAGTTGAGTTGAGTTTCTTTGCCGAAATCCTTAACGTAGCTAGGGATGCTTGACATTCTGCTAGCTTGCCCCTGTTTGCTGCTAAGAGGGTAGTTCCACGTTGTCATGTACGTCGTATTATCACAAATTGTGTTTCCTGTCAAAAATAAAAATCATGGTAAAATTACCAGTAGAATAAAAAATATGAAATATGTAGGAAAAAATAAGGTA
Source organism: Capsicum annuum (assembly GCF_002878395.1). Classification (NCBI taxonomy): domain Eukaryota; kingdom Viridiplantae; phylum Streptophyta; class Magnoliopsida; order Solanales; family Solanaceae; genus Capsicum; species Capsicum annuum. Next base: position 114,443,034 of record NC_061113.1, on the reverse strand, counting down.
AGAATGTAGCCGCTCGGCTTTTGCGGGTGTTGTAATGAAGCATCCGGTTGTCTTTAGAAGTTTTAATGTTGAATGAAGTCTCCGCTTGTCTATGGGACTGAATGATATCTCTGATTGTCTTTAGAGAGGGCATGACATCTCCAATTGTTTTTGAAGACTTGATGATCAATGATGTCTGTAAGATACAAGGTAAAGTCATTAAAGTTGGTAAAGTAATTTAAAGTAATTAGTAAAGTAGAAGGTAAAGTAAGAGTGTAGCCGCTCGGCTTATGTTGATGATGTAATGAAGTTTCCGGTTGTCTTCGAAAACTTTAATGTAAACTGAGGCCGTTGTTTGTCTCCAGGGACTCAATGATGTCTTTCGATTGTCTTCGAAGAGTTAATATGTATGATGTCTCCAGTTGTCTATGAAGACTTATGATGATGGTGTCTACAATTGTCTTCGATGACACAATGTTGTTTGTTGTGAAATCCTCTGGTTGTCTTTGGTGATTTCTTGATGAATGAGTCTCCGGTTGTCTTCGGAGACTAATGTTGATTATTGTAACTCCTGAAAGAAAATTTTAGAGTAAAGTTATTGAATAAAGTTGTGAGATAAAAGTAAAGTAGATGATGGATGAGAAATAAAGTCGTGAAGGAGTCGTATGGCCCAATGATATATCTTCTTGTCTTTGAAGACCCCAAATCGATTCCTCTAAAAATTCAAGGCGAAATTATCAAGTGGAAAAAATGAATTGCAAAATAGGATAGCAAATTAAAAAAATAGAATGAGTGGGGCTGCTTGGCTGTAGATGGTGTTATTGATTGCTTGAGTGTTGTTCTCTGATCTTCAAAATTTTCCTTAATGAGTAATTCCCCGTAAGGGCCAAATGATGGTCAGGTCCATGATTGGTAGCCTTGTCGTCAACTTAGCGTTGTCATCCTACATCTTTGTTGTCCCTGCGCTCAAAGAAAACTTCTTAGTTGGGAGGGGGTGTTGATTCGTGTTGACTCAAGGCTTGACTTCGTTGACCTTCCATTCACCTCATCTATTCAACACTTTGTGACCTCCGTTAAGACTTGGCGAATGAACCAATAGTAAAACTTTGTAAGAAAAATGTTTACAGGATATATATATACGTATATGCCAAGATATGCATAGTTTTCAAAACTTCTGCCAATCTTAGACTGTGATACTTTTGAAACAAAATAAATGTCCTTTATCTTTCTACTCTTTGTTTGGTAGCCCAAGTCAAATGTATCTTGACAATATCCAATCATCCTTGTTGACATCTTTTCAAAATCTACCCCGGTTTTGGGGGCGTAGAGGGTATATAACTTTTGGTTTGATAAGACCGAACCTTATCCAGGTTGCCTACGTATCTCATTGAGAGAATCAGGTCAAAACATAGTTCAAGGTACATAAAATGATTTGGATTTTTTCTAATAAAGGGGCCGAACCTGCTATAGGCTGCCTACATATCCCACCTAGGGAATCAGGCCGTATGTAGTTCAAAATTACATAAGGAAGAAGTTCTAGTTTTGTCCTAGTGTGACCAAACCGTATGTGGGTGGCCTACGTATCCCGTCGGGAGAATCAGGTCAAGTGTAGTTCTCCTATTACAAATGAAGATTTTGGATTTTATTTTCTATAGTAAGACCGAACCCTATGTGGGCTGCCTACGTATCCTGTCCAGGGAATCAGGTCGAAACGTAGTTCGTAAGTACATGATAAGTGAAAGCTATATTACATAAAACCTATCTAAAGTTTTCCTTTATGTAGTGTCTTGACTTCCCTTGAACGAGTACTCTTTGTGCTCGAGCACTCTTATGTTTGTCATGTTCCTTGGTCGGTTGTTTGAACTCTCAGTCATGCTTTGAAGTCTTCCTTGAAATTAGACTTTGATCATTTATTTCATTGTGTCATGATCATAATTGGAAGATTTGATAATTTATATGTAAAAAAATAGAGAGTAATACGTTGTAGAAAATAAAAAATTCATTCATAGATTTTGCAATTAAGCTTTCAAAAGATGAGGCAGCACAACAAAAATTTTAGGCATGATCAAGCCTCAGTTTTAGAATCGTGCTATTTCAAAACTATTTCAAAAATCTACTACTTGTTCAATCTACCAAGATCCCAGGTACGGAGTACAAGTCCAATTCTTCCAAGCTTCTTCTGATTCAGCATTCCAAATGGTTGGTATCTTTTTGGTAGTAGCAGTATCCTTCGTTGGTGCTAGTTTTGGGATAACCATTGACAGTGCATATCTTCTAAACTTTTCAATTGGTACAATGGTCCCTTTCAAATCCCAATCTTCTTCGGTAGTTATCATGTTCACATTGGCATTCCCGTGGTTTGGTAGAGCGTTATCGCTCACATTGGGCTGAGGTCCAGCAATTTGAATCGCTCCTTCCTTGATTAAGGCTTCAATCTTATTTTTAAGGCCATAAAAATCTTAAGTGTCGTGCCCAACAATTCCAGAATGATATGCACAACGCTTGGAACTATCAAACCACTTTGGAATAGGATCTGGGATTTTTTCTTCAATGGGTTGTATTATGCCTACTGTTTTCAACATTTCAAATAATTAAGCATATGATTCAGCTAATTTGGTATAGTTACGAGTGGTTTTGGTTTCAGAATTTGGACGGGCCCTAGGTGCAGCATATGGATGATTTTGGTGAGTTGGAGCTTGGATAGGTTGATATGGATGCAGAGTTTGGAAATAAGGGCTCGAGGTTGGTAATAATTTGCCTGGGTGTTATAGACAGGATAGGTAGTTGGAGGAGGATAGTAAGCATTTAAGAAGTTTCACCATGACGGTAAGGATAGATGGGTTGATATAGTTGATTGAAGTAGAAAGGGGTCTGACTTGGCTTATGTCCTTGGTCAATCACGGCAGCAGATATATCTTTCTTCTTCTTCTTGTTCCCATTGATAGAACCATATTGAATTGCTTTGCTTGTAGCTTGCAAAGTCGTATAGTCTTGGATTATCCCCGACTTAATCCCATCTTCCAAGATATCTCCCATTCTAACGACTTCCATGAACTTTTTCCCCATCATGGTTATCATTTTTTTCATAATACAAACTGTTATCTTGGCATTCAATGAAAGTGTCAGTCATTTTACCTTCACTCATTGGTGGTTGGACTTTAGCTGCTTATGCCCTCCATCGCAGTGAATACTCGTGAAATGTCTCAGTTGGTTTCTTTTTCAACTTGGCCAGGTAGAACCTGTCTGGTGTGATTTCAGTGTTGAATTTTAACCGATCCATAAAGTCTTGCACCATATCATTCCACCCAAGCCATTTATGAAGATCCTGTTGTGTGTACCAAGTGAGAGCTTCACCAGACAATTTTTTTATGAACAATTTCATTCTGATCATTTCATTTCTCCCTACTCCTACCAACTTATCACAATAGGCCCTCAAGTGTTGATGAGGGTCACCAACTCCATTGAACAAATCAAACTTTGGTGGCTTGTATCCTATGGGCAAGTCAATGTCTGGTTGTACACAGAGATCATCATACTCTAGGCTCTTGCTTCCCCTGGTAGTTTGGAGGTTTCTCATTGCTTCTCTAAGTTCACGAACCTCTCTTGCTAAATCATTGTCGGCTTTGGCCTTGGAATTCTTCTCCATTTCCTCATATTGGTCTACCTCGGGTTGGAACTTGATCGTTATTGGGTTGGTAAAGGTTTGGCTTTCCCCTGTATATACGGGAGGAACATGTTGCGCATATGGGATGGCGACATGTGCCCCTTGTATATACTGGGCAGGATAATTTTGTATGTTAGGAGTATTTTGGATTGAAGGTGGTAAAGAATTGCAATGGGTTTTAATGAGTGGTTGGCTTGGTTGAGTTAAAGGAGTAGTTGTGGGTGGCGGATAAGCATAAGCAGGTGGAGAAACATAGGGAATATGAACTGGAGGTTGACTTAGTGGGTTAACAAGTGGTGGATTAGGAGGAGCGAAATGGGTAGTGTAGGTGGATGGATAACTTTGTGAAGGGGTGTAAGTAGGTGGTTGATTCAGTGGATTTTCTGAGGTGGCCGGAAGTGAATTATTATCAGTAGACGAGGGATGCTGAGTAGGAAAGTGTTTGGGAATCGGTAAATCAAGTGATGGAAAACGTGGTGGGTTTGGTGCAGTATTCCTGGGTTCAGGAGGTGGACTTTGGAGTGTAATGGATAAGTTAGTCAAGTCCTTAACCCGATTCTATTCTCCCTGCAAATCCTCGACCTCTCGATCCAAATGAGAGACATGCTCGTTATGTTGAATAGCAGCTCTAGCTTCAGAAGTTTCAGGAGGTTTGCTGATAACTGTGACATTACCTGTACCAATTGGATTAGGTGTAGTCGGATCAGACATAGTGATTTTTCTTCCTTGGACAGCCCAACTACGTCGAGGTAATGTCGATGACTTGGATCTAGTGAAGTAAGGGTGGTCAGCCAGCTCGATTGTCAACACGATCAACCTTTTTTGGGGGTAAGGAAAAAAAATAAAAAAATACAAAGGTAAAGAGTTAGTTTAGGAGCGCATCCACATTGAGTTAAACATTCCTATAATGTCAAGCAAACACGTCCTATATTTTGGAACCTCTCTTTGCCAGAGGTGGGGCCTACGTCGAAATAAATTGATAAAGATGGATCCAGATTCTGTCACATTTAGATTCAGGACAATTTAATATTTTTGAAGAGAGGGTAGCGAAGTCAAGATGAATGATAATAAAAGATGTTGCAAGGGTGTACACTAGCACAAAAGATAGAGCGGGATGAAATATTGCTTTTGAAAAAGGGATACAAAAGGAATAAAGAATCCTAAGGCCCTATTGTTAGTTAAAGGGCACTTAGGGAGATCTAATGAAAACGAAGTATTGATAATAACAAATAATCATGTATCGAAAATAAAGAATGATGATAGGGACGAAAGATACCCCATAACTGTTTTCATGAAAAAGATGCCAAACAAAGGCAAAATTTCGTCTAATACTCCACGTTGGTTGAGTGAAAGGAGGAATTCAAGTATTGGGGGGAGATCTGGTAATATCCCAACACCTGTTTGATTAGATCTGGTAATAATATTCCCCATAGTGTTCAGTGGGTGAATTGTGTACGACCAAGACTCAATAGGAAAAATGCAAGTGATAAAGCAGTAACAGGTAGTGTTATTCAGACAATTAAAGAACACAAGTTTGGATTTGGCTTGCGTCCTTTCAAACAAGGCAGTGTATATTTCTAATATTTTTGTTATAGCAAAAATGAACAAAAGATAAAAAAATATTCCCAAATATAATTCTTCAACTAAGTTTGTTAAGGTCAAAACCTAAGTAAGTCCCCAGCAGAGTCACCACGCTGTCCCACCCCATTTCAGACCGGCCAAAACAGTCCGCAACGTATGGTGGTCGTAGCGACGCTTATTGGTTTTGAAAAAAAATTGTTTGTTTTGTTTTTGAGTCGCCACCTAACTTTTTAGGAAAATTAGAAAAACCATTTTTTGTGGTAGAAAAACTCTGTTTTTAATCTGCAAAAACCAGTGAGATTCTAAGTAAAGGTTTTGGTTACTCAAGGGGAAGGTATTAAACACCCCTCAGAGACTATCCAAAGATAGTCCTTAAACTTAGCTTTAGAAAAACATTTGGAAAAAATTTATTTATTTTTTATCATTTGCAAAATAGTGATAACTACACATGTTTATTAAGTTCAAACAAAACACACAAGGTACATAAATCTACATTTTACGATATGCGAAAAGTAACATAATTTATTATCAAAATACACACGCTTATTTCAAAGAGATATGAGAATGAAGAGAGAGAATTTAATATTAGTATATACATAATAGAAAATTTAAAGATTTATAGTTTTGTAAGAATATAAAGTCTAGTGACATATAAAGTTAAGTTCGTAAAGGAATCACTTATGGTGTAAGGGAAAATATAACGTGTATGAAAAACTCTTTTAAGAAAATAAATAAATAAATAAATAAAAGTAGAAATAACAACATGTCATATATGATAGAGTGTATTTATATGCACCTTGTGTTTTCGAGGTTTTAGAGTCTGAAAATTTAAAATAAACTTAGAAAATAAATGTAGAAAGTAGTCAATGAAAATCTCATTTTGGAATTGTTTAGGTATTTGCAAATTTTAAAAGAGTTTGGCCGGTTAAAGTCCTTTAGCAACTTATTTAAATATTTGATTTAGATGATAAAACTCATTGATTAATAATTTGAAAAACGAAGGCTATCACAAACTATTTTAATCGTTTTCAAAAACGCATTCTTTCTTAATTTTGAGATTGCACTTAAAACAAAGTTTTCCATTTATTTTAAAAAAAAGAAGGGTGATTCACAGATACAAAATTGTAAAATAAGTGGTTAACCATGTATCTTTGTTATGTCCACAGACGCTAAATGAATAAGCAATTGGCATAACAAAATCAACGCTAAGGGATTCAAAATTTAAATGAAAATAAGCAAAATAAAGTTAATCAATTTCAAGCAAAGCCACATACAAAAATATTTGAAGTAATACAAGGTTAGTAAGCAAGATGAATTATAACATAAAGAAGGTAAGGGGCTAGATACTGTAAGTTCCTATTGAAGCGAGTAAATCCTAGCGACGTAGATCCCCAAGCTCTTGTCCAATGGCCGTTGACTCGATCTTCAAGTCAAAATAGAGTCTCAATCGAAACTCCAACTCCCGAGTTCACATGAAAAATAAAAGATAAGGATTAGTGGATAATACAAATAGTTATAAACAACATGAAACGATCAGTGGACATTAATCAAATTAATGTAGGAAGATGACCCACTTTACTAACGTTATCTTGCACATGCATGAAATGGACGAGAGGGATCACTTTGAACGTAATCCAATTTACGGTTGTTAGCTACAACTAATAAGGAATAATAGATGGTAAGAGCGCAATAAAGAGAGCAGACAATCCTTCCAAGCAGCAAAAAAAATCTAAGAAACTATAGGTGCTTAAATATATATTCAAGTAAATTTAAAGTTATTCCCAGTCGGACTAGCTAGTTGGAGAAATTGAAGGACTGCATGCTTATTTGAAAGTTAGGAAACTTTATCCAAACACACTTCCATGAAATTAGAAGAAGATGTCTTATAGGAGAGTCATACACAGTATTATAGACAGTTCACACAAGACTTAAGCAAATGACATGGACATGGCATCATCATTATTGATTAATTCCGCCAATGTGGTCTGAGTAGCTCGGCTAACACCACTCTTTTAAACACAAATTTTATTAAAATCTTACTAAAGGTGTTAAAATACACTGGATATTAGGCAAATTCTAAACGCAAATTAACTGACAAGTCGGCCGATTCTAAACGCAGATCAAACAGATTCTTGTGACATCCACGAGCAAGTAATTCGTGAATACTGGCGAACAGTAAACCAAAATATATTTCTTCAAACATGAAACAATGGTCAACATAGATACACCTATTCAAACGACGCCTAGAAGGTATTGAAACTCATAAAATGAAACGATGGGGAGGGGAATGCCCACATTTGATTCATACAACTACTCTTTTGCTAGAAATGAGGTAGAATCCTCTTGAACAAATAGAAAATGGGATCAAACCAAGAAGCGCATTTTCGAATTTCACGTAACTCAGGATAAAAAATGTCCACGCATTTTACCCATTTCTCAGAGAACAAAGTATATCACATATCTTGAAGATGAGACCACAATATTTAAAAAAAAGGATTAAGATGAAATCGACTTTCCTGAATTCTGTCGACAAACAATAAACAGCAACAACACAATCTAACTTGCAATCAAAAATACACTGGGCATACAAAACCATTCTAGAATCAAAAGTTGTATTGACGAATAGGGTCCGAAAATCACAACAACTACGTGAACTCAAGAATCACATATTCATAGGATAAAAAATAGTTGAAAGAGAAGGAGATGAAAAGTGAAATAAAGTGAATATTTTACATATTAAAAACAACATAAACTTAGAGTGACACCATATCCCGGTACTTAATTGGCGGATAATGAACAACAAGACCAACAACATGCTTTAAAGAAAATGACAACCAAATATTTATGTATTCAAATCGACGAAAGAGAAGCTAAAGTCAAATAAGAGGAGATTTTTCCATATTTTGCATAATTTAACCACAAAATATATATTCATTTCATCCCAAAGTAATTTCACCAAAAATCAAAATTATTCTATTCGTAAAAGCGATGAAGAAAGTGATAACAAAGACTAAGGCTAGAAACAAATTGTGTATCCATAGAACCAAAACCAGATGAAAGAAAGGAAGGTGAATATGAGTGAAAAAAAGGATGATTTCGTACCTTTTGTTAGGCAGCAAACTGAGGCTTTTCGTCAAGTTTTGGACAACGAATTTCTTTTCGAACTCAACTCTGATAAAACTCGTGAATAATAAAAAAGTGGTAGTGTTGAAGAGGAACTGAATTGTGCCTAATCTTTGTGAATCACTTTTCAGTTATCCCTCCCCGAAAAACTTGTCTCTGAGGAGTAAAAATATGACTATTTATAGGTAAATCCATACTTGAAAGTTTGGATTTGAAACCAAAATTCGAAGAGGCCAGCAGGTAAAGTAAAAAGGGGAAATCGGAATTCAAAAAATTGAAAGGAACAAACCCCTCTTTAAATTTGAATGATTTTTGAGCATTTAATGCGGACTTGAAATTGATTTTCTATCATAGCATAGATTTGGGTCTGTTTTTACTGCCAAAGGAGAGAATTGTAGGTTGGGGAAATGAAATTAGGGCGAATCTTTACAGGTTGGGCAGCTATGATGGAGCAGATAGGTTTCCTGTTTGGTGAGTGTAGAGGAGAGGAGAAGGAGAGAAGGGGATAAGGGCATTTGGTTTTTTTGTATTTATTGAAAATTGAAGGGACATGGCACTGCAGCTTTGGGGAAGGGGGGAAGGCACGCGTAAAAGGTATATTGGGAAGGGGAATACGCGTGCATTGTTATGGATTCTTGACTAATTTTGATCCGTCCGATATCTTGATCGGACGGCTAAAAACAAATGTTTTTTTTAAAAAGTATTTATATATGATAAATATAAAATTAATTTTAAAATAGTTATTTTTATCCGTCCGATCATTTAATTGTACGGTTTAAATTTAATATAAAATAATTAAATGTATGGAATATATACATATATATAGATATAAATTATTTATTAAGTTGAAAGTTTCAAATCTTTGGGTTAAAAAAATAAATTTACGGACTAGATTGCTTTGTGTTTGTTGGATGGCATGGTGAAGCAAACATGGAAATTGTACTGTGTTTCAGGCTAATTTCGGATACTTTGACTGAAATTTGTCAATAAAAGTTGGGTTTGAACAAAATAAAGATTGGAATCGAGTTATTATCGACCCAGATGCTCTTTTTCTACTGAAATTAATTTTATTGATGCTTCCTGATATTCTAAAGTTATTTTTAGTTTAACGTACACAAATTACAGACATAATTTGTATAAGCGTCCAAATTGATATCTTTTTGTGATTTAATATTAACAATATATATATATATATATGCGTGTGTGTGTAAAATTAAGAATATAATAAAATATATCTAAAAATAAGAATAAAATATAAAATATTTATTTTATATAACAATATATATATATATATGACCACGATATCGCCTAAAAATAAAATTAGAAAAAAGCAAATGCAAGTATCAAAAGATATTTTGTGATTTTGATACTAAAATATTTAATTAAGATATTTTATAAGATGATAGAAAAATAAATCCTCTTTTATTATTTAAAAAATTATAGAAATAGAGATAAAAATGCGAATCTTATTTAGTATTTAATTTTCAAAAAATTATTTATGGCCAAGAAGCATCGAAAAAGTAATTAAAGGAAAAAGGGCGAGCCAAAATTGGGTGTCAACACTACTGATTGAGAGTTGATGGGACAAGCCCCCAACTAACTCCACTGACTACTGAAATAAAGACATGAAATAAGATAGTCTGTCCTCGGGTGATGAGGACTCACCACTACTACTATACTGCTGAAAATCTGAGGGACTAAGTGCGATTCGGGAACTGAGCGTCAGCACCTATGATATGAGACATCATAGCGCAAAAGAAAGGTATGCGATCAGTACTTTGAATGTACTGGTATGCTAAATGAGGTAGGATAACATGCAAGGTTTCATGAGTAGAAGTAATTATCTATCTGAATATATATGTAAAGCATGGAATACTGAATGGAGAGCATAAAATCTGTAGATACTAAACATGCATGAAAGTTTGTAAAATACCAAAAATACATGAAAATCTGCAGACACTGAGGATGCATGACCAAGCATATAACATGAACTGAGTAAAATCTATAAACTGAAATACTGAAATTAACTGAAATCTGTATGTTTTGGTCAAACAATACTAAGACTGAAGAACTGAACTGTAACTGTAACTGAGACAATATCTGAGATTGTGGGAGGTATCATCTAACCAACATTCCTCTATTTGAGCTAATCAGGGTCCAACCTGTAACCCCAGTTGAAAGGTGTTAATACCATGCCACAGGTACTAACGCTGGCTGTGTGGATCCACTAAATTGATATGATGTCCAAAGGACTAAGGGTGTTAAGCTTGAACTGACAGGTGACCCCTGCGAGATAGTCAAGCCTAATCTGACAGGTGAATACTCATATCCTACGTTGGCTATGTAGTTCTGGAGTATAGGTACTGCTACTAATGACTTTGCCTATCTGATGGAGAAGCCGTCATCCCTACACTCGCTCGGTGCTAAATCCCACTTCCAACTGAATGACACTGAAACGCCAAACTATTCTGAGTTTAACTGACTGTTCTAATAATGCTCATGATATAATTTGAAGTTATTCTGAAGATATTGAGACAACATTAAATAAAAATCTACGGTTTTGGGTATTCAATAACCCCAGGACTCAAAATAATAGTAGTAGCATGACACTAAAACATTGAAGGACATAGCATGAAGACCCTTCTTAAATCAATTGCTCTTATAGGAATTTTATCAAACACTTACAGTTCATGGTTTAAAATAATCATAGAACTACTATAGGACTGGCATAATTGACATAAAATTATCATTGTAAACACTATGTCATGATTTAATTCAAAAAATGATAACACTAAAACAAGAGGAATAGAATAACAACAATAACTTCGTTAAAACATGGTATTAAATCAAAGTTCATGGAGATTAATGGATGAAATCATGATTTAAAAATCAAATAACTTGAAAAGATCAAAACTTTATAATTAAAAAGGTTACTTGAGATCCATGGATGAAAGGAATCCATAGATGATCATCTAACGTACCTGGGTTAATGAATTTGAAAGGATTGATGGAGAGTTCTTGAAGAATTGCCTTGAATTTGAGAGCTAGGGTTTCTTATTTTTGAAAAGGGGTTCTTTAATTTTGAGAAGAATTGAATGATGATGACAAATTTGGGTTTTTCGGGGTTAAATTTTGTGTTTTAGGTTAATTAGTGTTGTGGAAAAAAAAAATTACGCTTGGACGATTTTAAAAACGAAAGATGAAAACTGAAAAATCCGATTTTTGGCCTTGGCGCGATGCGCCACTATCGCGCCAAGCCACTGTAAAATGGACAACAGGGAACTGGACAACCATCGCGATGTGGTGCCATCACGGTAAATCTTTGGATGCCATTTTAGCCACCTCTGCGATGCGCTAGCATCGCGGTAACCCACTGGCAATTGACAAACAGAAATTTGGCATGCTCCACGATGCGCCATGATCGCGGAGTCACACTGGAAATTGAGAATTATCATTTGGGCTGCCTACGTGACGCGCTGAGGGTTAAAATGATGGTGCTTAATGACTGAAAATTAAAATCGCCATAACTTCCTACCCGGTTATCGAATATGGGTGAATTTTATATCGTTGTAAAGCTAATTGAATTTCCTACTCAATGAAAGGCTCTAAATTGAAAAATAATGAGCGTTTCAGAAATTTCCTATACGAATACTCATGCACTAGGACTTGGATTATGCTAGGTAAATAAGGGGTATTACAATATCTCCCCCTTCGGATCATTCATCCCCGAATGAAACTGGTTGAGCTGAGGGACTGATGGACTGAGCTTACACACTAAATATGCATGTCTGATGCATGGAATGCATGACTGAACTGATTCATGAATGAACGATTGACATGAACATGATGTGCAACTGAAACTGAGCATGATAGAGAAAAATCATAAGAGGATTTGGTTCCTTATACTGAATTTGGTTATGCGGTGAAAAGATGAGGGTACTTGATCCGCATATTAGCTTCTTTTTCCCATATGGCTCCCTCAATAGACTGATTCTGCCAAAGAACTTTGACTAGTGGAACTTCTTTGTTCCTTAGTCTGCAAACTTGATGATCAAGAATTTCAATTGGAACTTTCCCAAAGGAAAGACTGGTCTGCATATCTATACTTTCTAAAGGAACAACTACAGCTAGATCACCAATACACTTTTTCAACAATAAGACATGGAACACTAGGTGTACTGAGGCTAAATCTGAATACAAATCTAGCTTGTAAGCTACCTTTCCAAAACAACTGAGAATTCTAAAGGGACCTACATATCGGGGACTGGGTTTCCCTTTCTTGCCGAATCTCTTCACCCCCTTCATGGGAGAGGTTTTCAAGAACAAAATATCCCCAACCTCAAACTCGATATCCTTTCTCCTCACATCTGCATGTGATTTCTGTCGGCTCTAGGCATCCTTAAGTCTTTCTCTGATCAACTGAACCTTTTCCAAAGCATCAAATACTAAGTCAGGCCCTACTACTACAGTTTTACCAACTTCAAACCAACCAATTGGAGATCTATATCTCCTACCATAGACAACCTCAAACGGAACCATACGGATACTGGAATGATAAATGTTATTGTATGCAAAATCAATCAAAGACAAATGGCCATCCCAACTACCTTTAGAATCAATAATGCATTATCTCAGCATACCCTCAAGAGTCTGAATGGTCCTTTCTGCTTGACCATCTATCTAAGAGTGGAAGGTTGTACTAAGGTGGACTTGGGTACCAATACCTCTTTGGAATGCTTTCCAAAAATAAAAGGTAAATTGAGTACCTCTATCTGAGATAATAGATAGGGGAACACCGTGCAACCTAACCAACTCTCTGATATAGAGATTGGCATAGTCCTCAGCTAAGTAAGAGGTATGGACTGGAAAGAAATGAGCTGATTTGATCATCCTCTCTATGATAGCCCAAATAGAGTCATGCTGACGATGGGTACGAGGCAAACCTGTCACAAAGTCCATGTTCACTTCCTCCTATTTCCACATAGAAATACTGAACTCCTGCATTGACCCATTAGGCTTCTGGTGCTCAATATTAACTTGCTGGCATGTAGAGTACTTCACTACAAACTCTGCAATATCTCTCTTCACCCCACTCCACCAATAAACCTCCCACAAATTGCGGTACATCTTAGTGGCCCCTAGATGAATAGAGTAACGTGCACCATGCATTTCTACAAGAATTCATTGCCTCAACTCATCTACACCAGGCACACATAATCTACCCTGACAGCGCAAAACGCCATCTCCCCCTTGGGAGAAAACCTTCATTTTTTTTATCTCTGACTAAATTTTTAACTTAACTAGACCGGGATCTCTATTCTGCTTTTCCTTCACCTCAGAAACTAAAGTGAATCTAAGCTACTCTGCACCCATACATGTCTATGACAAACATGTCTAAGTACTGCTTGAACACTTTGTTCATCAAGTCCATGAAGGCTGCTGGGAAATTTGTAAGACCAAAGGACATAACTAGAAATTTAAAGTGACCACACCAAGTTCGAAAAGCTATTTTAGGAATATCACATTCTCTGACTCTGAGCTAATTATAGCCTGATTTGAGGTCTATCTTGGAAAAGTAATTAGCACCCTGAAGTTGGTCAAACAAGTTATCGATTCTAGGAAGTGGATATTTATTCTTGATTGTGACCTTGTTTAACTGATGGTAGTCAATACACATTCTGAGATAACCATCTTTCTTATGCACAAATAGAACAAGTGTGCCCCAAAGGGAGATGCTAGGTCTGATGAATCCCTTCTCTACAAGATCTTTAAACTATTCTTTTAACTCTTTGACTTCAGTTATAGCCATTCTATATGGTGGAATAAATATAGGTTGAGTATCTGGGAGAAGGTCTATTCCGAAGTCGATTTTACTTTTGGGAGAAACTTTGGAAAGATCTTCATGAAACACATCTGAGAATTCATTTACTACTGGGACTGACTCAAGAGTAGGATTTTCTGAGTTAGAGTCTTTAACTCACACAAGATGGTAAATATACCCCTTTGATATCATCTTTCTGGCTCTAAGGTATGAAATCAACTAGCCCCTAAGAGTTGTGGTACTACCCCTTCATTCAAGGACTGGTTTATTTAAAAAATAAAAATGAACTTTTCTTTTTATACAATCAAATAAGGCATAGCATGAGTGGAGCCAATCAATGCTGAGAATGACATCAAAATCCACCATCTCTAACTTCATGAGATCAACTGAGGTAACTTTCTAAGATATTGTGACTGAACAGTTCCTGTATACCCATCTGACTATAATGGAAACACCTACTAGGGTAGATACTAAAAAGGGCTCTGCTAGAGTTTTGAGACTGACTCCAAAATTGACAGCTATATATGGAGTTACAAAAGAAAGAGAAGCTCCAGAATACTGATATTGCTTGGTTAGATATGAGATCAGTCCTATCTAGCGGGTGATCTCTAAATCCATCGATGATGCTAATAGTTGACTATTTCTAACAGTCCTGAATCTGTACTACTGAGCTGAGTCCTTTTACTGAGACGAATTCTGAAATTAAGACTATGTGAGGTAGTCATCTAACTGACATGCCCTGAATCTAAACTAGTGGGGTCCAACTTGTAACCCCAGTTGGAAGGGTGTCAGTACCATACCACGGGTAAAGATAACTGCTATGGAGTCAGTCCTAATCTGGCAGGTGACCCCTGTGATTAGTCCTGTACTAGCGGGTGATCTCTGAGTCTGCCAGTCGTATCTAATGGGTGATATCTCATAACCTACACTGGCTATGTAGTTCTGGAACTTAGGGATTGTTTCTAGGGATCTCATTCCTATCTAACAGGTGAGCCCTCATCCCTATGCTCGCTCTTGAGTCCTACTCCCAACTGAATAACACTGAACTTTCCTACTTCATACTAGGATTGACTGAGCTGTTACTGATTGTACTTCTTAACTGAACTAAATTGAGTTACTGAGTTTCATTGATTGACGGAATACTATTAAATTTTGTTAACTGACTGAATGCTACTAAGTTCTGAATAAATTTACTGAGCTGGACTAGACTAATACTGAGATTACTGAGTTTTCCTAAGTTCTGTAACTGACTGAGTTCTAATGATTGTGGCACGACTGATATTATCTTGAAAACTGACACTGGCTCTAGGTAACAACTAAATTATTGGGTATTAAATACCCCCAGGACTCGATAGCATAAACAAGAATAAAACATGGCAAGTCTTGAATAACATAACAATATTCTATTATTCATAATCAATCAATGAGGCATCTCTTCAAGCACTTGAAAGTCATAAACTTATGCATGGATAGGAATGCATACAAATGTCTCATAATTCATTCACTAAAGCCTTTCAACAAACACTTAGCATGCATTAACTTGTACATAATGGGGACTACATGTTTACATGCTATAATGGCACTACTTCATTCATATAGACATTTAATCAGACATATGGGAAGTATGCTTTGGTTATACAACAATTACCACATATAAGTATCATGGCTATATCAACAAACTTGCAACTTGAAGGGTTTATCATGACACTAAGCAATTCATCACAAACTAGGTTCAAATCTAGAAACTCATATTCTAAAATGTGAATCACCCCCAACAACAACATGAACATGAATTTCAATTCACATTAATCATGAAGACTCATAAAAATATAATCTTTGAATTTAGAAAAGGATTCTTGAACTTCATGGGTGGAAGGGATCCATGAATCAACATCTAACTTACCTGAAAATCTAGATTCTTGAAGTTCTTGAAGACTCTTAGAGGGATTCTTGAGATTGCTTTTGAAACTTGGGGGAAAGGGTTTTCTATTTTTGAGAGAGAATGATTTTGTTCTTGAGGAATAGTGAAAATAAATGAGCAAATTTGGCTATTAAGGGTTTAAATCCCGTATATAGGCTGATTAGGGGCTTTAGGAAATTACTAAGTGGTCCTTAGGATTAAATAAAGGAATATGAAAATCCTAATTTTTTATGCTAGCACGACGCGGTGAAATAGCCCAGCTCACTGGAAACTGGACGAATGGGAAACTGGTTGGTAGCATGACGTGGTGGAAATTGTGTTGCCACCTTGGTTGCGAACTGGTAAGGCACCGTGACTCAGTGAAATCGCGTTGGTGCACTAGAAATTGACAACTCTAAAATTGAGCCTTGGCGCAATGCGCCATAATTGCGGAGACTCACTGGATTTTGACGATTACAATTTTGGCTGGCTCCGCGACGTGCTAAAGTACCAGGTGGTACATTGTCTTACTAAAATGACTCTAACTCTTCGCTCGAGTGTTGGAATTGGGAGAATTTGGTATCGATGGAAAGCTTATTCAATTTCTCACATGATAAAAATTCAAAATCTTGAAAATACCATAAGGAATAAAAAGGTATTCATCTATAAAGCAAGATCTTTGATGTTCTAGGGATGAATCAAATCTAGGTAGAAGTACGGGGTATTACATTGGACCTCTCCAATACATGGCGTGTCACAGAGGTTAGCCTCTACAATACACACCGTGTCATGGAGTCTAGTCTCTGTGATAGCTTTTGTGCCATAGAGGCTAGTTTTTCCTGCCTTATTATTAAACATCCAATGTGGTATTTTGATCTTTCCCCCACCCCAAACACCCAAATCACTAATTAAAACCCCAAGAGGTGCATTATTTTCCCCATTCCCCATTAGTAATCCACGTAAAAATCATTCCCATTCCCAAGAACATAAATTTCAAAGTTTCTCCCAAGGATTCAATCATTCAAGGTCCTAATTCTAAGGTTTTCTTCAAGAATTCAAGCAACTCGGGTATGTGGGGTATTCATCAATGGTTTTCTTCCACACATTGAGTCCCAAAAATCTCCTTTTATTCTAGTATAAACCCTTTTTTCCTCTTGTTATAGAATTTCAATGTTAAGTATGAATTTACTTGATTTTCTCTTAACAGTCTTGAATGTAAACCATGATATTGTATTTTCCCATGTGAATTATACGCTTACATGCTTTATAATTTCAGTCATCCATATTATGTTCAGTTGATATCATGTCAATTTTTCAAGTTATGAATTAAACCACATGAGTATATTGTCCTCCCAGGTTTAATAATTCTCATATTTGAATTTCATAGATTTCATCAGTTTACTGAAATGTACTCTGTTTGGGGTCTTTTAATCGTAAATTTTCTTATAGTGTTTTAGATGATGTTATGATGTTTAAAGTATCATTCAGTACTGGAGGGTTATGAACACCCAATACTTATATGTTTACATATGATTCAGATTTTCAAGTTACAAGTCAGTCGGATTATGATTTTACTATCACATTCATGTTGAGAAATTATCAATTGTGAGTTCAATTAACTTTAATCAATACCAGTATCTATTCAATTAGGAGTAGGATTTAGCACCTAGCGAACCTTGGGATGATGGCTCACCCGCCAGTAGAGTACTGAGACCTTTAGTAGTCGTCCCTAAGTTCCAGAATTACATAGCCAGCATAGATTATAAGATTCTACCCATCAGTAGAGGATTGACACTCTCTTAGAGTTCACACTCTTATAGAGGAATAACTCCTTAGTCCTTTGGGACATCAGGCTTGTGGATCTATATCGACAGCTAGTGTTAATACCCGTGGCAAGGTACTGACATTATTCCAGCTGGGGTTACAGATTGGACCCCGATTAGCTCAGACTGGGGCATATCGGTTATATGATAGCTCCCACAGTTTTAGTTCAGTACTTAGGTTATATCAATACAGCTTTACATGACCAAGTATATAGTTTATCAACTTTCAGTCAGTCTATTTTACAGATTATCTCAGTACATGTTTTACTTGGTCTTGCATTCGCTTTACATGTTCATGCATTCACGTTCAGCATCTATATGTATTTTGGTTATTCCCTATCTCATATACCACTACTTTAAAAGTACTGACCGCATACTCTCTTTTGCACTATATTGATTTCACAATAGAGGTTTGAACTTTTAGTTCCTCAATCACCCTTATTCATTCCAATGCCACTCAGCACCAGTTATGGTGAGTCCTCATCCATCAAGGACAGGTTATTTTCATTATTTCCTTTATTTTAGTCAGTCGAAGTTAGTTGGGGACTTGTCCCATTAACTCCTTATGTCTTAGAGGCTATCAGATATTCAGATATTTTGACAGTCAGACTTTTTTTTAGTTTTATTAGTAGTTTCAGACATGCTAAGTATTATTTCAGTATATCATCTTGACAGAGTTCTTATCAATTTATCTTCTTCATAGGATACTTGTGTTATTATTATTATATTCAATGCTCAAGCCCATACCAGATCATGGGTTATCTTGGGGTCACTTGTGGCCTTAAGAACCATGTTACGATTAGAGGGTATCCTCAAGTCGTGACAAAATTTAGTATCAAATCCTATAGTTTTGAAGCATCCTAGGGTACTCGAAAGCCGCGTTGATTAGAGTCTTGTGCATGGGTGTGAAGCGCGCCACACTTATGTTCCATAGGCTACAAGATGTTTTAGGAAAGTTTCCCTTATTTCAGTGTTTGTGTCGTGTGAAAGAGCGTGAGCTCTATTGAATTTCCTTTTTATAACTAATCCTTCATCTATTTACAGAAAATACCTCCCAAACAAACAACATAAGAAGAAACAGGGATCAACCCACACCATCACCTGTTCAAGAAAATTCTTAGAATGAATATGTTTCTCATGCCGAGATCAGGGCCGCTTTAACAGCTTTAGCCCATTCTGTAGATGCTCAGAATAACTAGTAGGTTGTTTCCTCAGCCAATCCAGTAGTGTTCATAGAACCAGCTAAGATCTTATACTTCACTTGGATGAATCCCCCATTGTTTTATGTATCCAAGTCTAAGGAAGATCCGCAAGAGTTCTTGGATGGTGTGTAGATAGTTACAGACATTATGGGTGTTTCTGCTAGTGAGAGTGTTGATTTAGCTGCTTGCCAATTACAAAGGATGGTTGATACTTGGTTCAAGCAGTGAAAGGAGGACAGGGGTATTGAGGTAAGAACTATAGAGTGGGAGAAGTATTATGTGGCTTTTTTAGACCGCTTCTTCTTACATGCTTTAAGGGAGTATAAGGTGTAAGAGTTCATTAATTTGAACCAGGGTAGCATGAGCGTAAAGGAGTAATCGCTCAAGTTTACTCAGTTGGCGAGGTATGCTCCGACTATGGTGGCTGATTCTAAGTCTAGGATGAGTAAGTTCGTGTTGGGAGTTTCTGAGGAAGTGGTTAAAGAGTGTAGAAAAATTATGTTTATCAAGGAGATAGATCTCTCTAGGTTGATGGTCTATACTCTGTAGATTAAGGTGGAGAAGCATAAGGAGAAGAAAAGGAAAAATAAGAGGGTTGAAACCGGTAGCTTCAACTTTTCTCAGCAGATATCTGATGGAGAAAATCATTCTTAGTTTTGCCAAAAAAATTTAGCTCTAGCCCCACGTTTAGCCAATGCACCAATGCCTAAGTTCAAGTAGGACCATAGGGATAGGGTGCCAGGCGCTAAGTCCCAGGGTAGTGCATATAGTGGTCGCACCAATCCACTTTGTATAAATTGTGGTAAGAATCATCAAGGGGGTGCATAGAAGGTAGTGATGTGTGTTTTGGGTATGGCAAGCCAGGCCATAGGATTAGGGATTGCCTAGTGGTTGCCCAGAAGGGAAAGGATTTTCATCAACAAGGTTAGTCCAACTTCTCATCAGCTCCAACTGGTTGGCCGACTCAGCATGGTGCCACCTCAGTACCACTGGTTGGCAGCATCAAAACTGATTTTATGCTCTCCAGACTCGACATGACCAGGAGAGTTCTCCTTATGTGGTTATGGGTATGTTACAAGTCTTCCATCTTCCTGTTTATGCATTGTTAGACCCTGGAGCTTCACTTTATTTTATGACTCCTTACAGAGTTGTAGAATTCGGTGTAAGTCCTGATAAATTTGCAGATCCTTTCTCAGTGTCTACCCTAGTGGGTAGTTCTATTATATCCAGACGAGTATACAGAAAATGCCCAGTCGCAGTGTCTCAGAATGTTACTTCAGTTGAACTTATGGAATTAGAGCTAACTAACTTTGAAGTCATTCTAGGCATGGATTGGCTCCGCTCGTTCTATACTTCAGTTGATTGTAGAAATAGAATTATCCAATTTTAGTTTCCTAATGATCCTGTATTGAATGAAGGGTAGTACTTCAGTGCTTAAGGTCAATTTGTCTCCTATCTTAAGGCAAGAAATATGATATCCAAGAGATGTATTTACCATATCGTTCGAGTCAAGGACTCAAATTCTAAAACTTCGAGTCTTAAGCCAGTTCCAGTGGTGAATGAGTTTCCAGAAGTGTTCCCTTAAGATCTGTTAAGACCCAAACTAGGGCCTGGCCATGACGGGTATCTCAAGTCTCACGTAGACTGGAGATAACCCCCTGCCCCTAACCAAACCAACCATAACATCAATTAATGTCAGATGAATTCCGAACATATAACAAGATAGCATAACGAAGATTAAAGAAATTCAAAACATGTCTATAATCAATGATCGATGACCAACCGAACAATCGACCAACATCACCCAATATCCACAATAATTCACACAAAGCCTTCTAAACAAAGAACCAAAACCAGTCTTGATCGAGATATGTCCCCGACTCTGACAGATGACAATGAGAATGAAAATGATAATGTTAATGATAATAAAAGTATCTATCAACTCAAATCTAAGAATGAAAGCTGGTGAAATACCTAAGACTTTCGTGGGATGGAAGCTCACCACTTCACCACAACCCAATGAAACAAGCCAACCGACCTAACTCTATATAGGAAAATTAGAAGTAGCTCTAGTGCTTGCATTGCATGGGGATACAGTGTCCGGATATGGTAAGTGGGGTGAACACTAGCATGTAACTGAGGGATAAGGATAACATAATGCCATGATTAACAGTTAAAATCATTCAAAACCAATGCACATCCATACTTATATATCGCATGCCGGGATAGGGAACAAGGCTTAACATAAACTTTAAAACTTTAGCCTGGATTGTGTAGCTCAACCGTCAAAACATACAAGGCAGCCACAGGCTATATGGGCCCAGCTCTCCCTCAACTGGTAGGGCCCCAATGCATGTGGCCGCACGAACTAGAGGGTACATATATGCATTATGGAGGACTCAAAGCTCCCTACATATCAAGGTGACATGAGCACTGAATCATGTAATAAGATGTGTGGGACTCGAACCTCTCAATCATTTGATAATAATAATAATAAAAGGGACTCGAATGTCCCAGTCATATAGACCCCTGCATCTGTAATCGCACTTTCCATTGTTGGTCCCTTGGGACCTCCACTTTCACGAATCAACTACACAACCCTTATTAAATCCCAATTAAAACAAATATTATGCATTCTCATTCATTGAACCACATTACATGTTAAGGTATACATTATTGGTATAGTCATACCAACTACACTTGCAAGGTAACATCAACATAGCATACCAATTATCTTCACTCTGGAAAATTCACAACCTCCTTGGTTCAATTTTATGAATTCCCTTATTTCTTATAATTAAAAACCAATTTCACACTATGGGGTTTAGGGTCATAACCACTTCAAAAGTCAAATGTCAAGAAATTACAATCCCTAGTTCATGCACCATTCCCATGCATCAAGTTTGGCTTTAAAACGATCATTTAAACATAACCTATATGGGGACAAACATGAAACATAACATAACAATAGTTATACAAAAACCCTCAACCTATGCTTTTAAAATCAACATAAATATCTCATGAAAAATACTTTAAAATATATGATTTTAACAAATTAACAATGAGGAAAAAGTAACATGCCTGAAATACCCAAGATTACAGAGATAATTTAACCCTTAAAGCTCTACTTGACCTACTTCTTGGAAATCATAAGTCTAGCTGCTTGAGAGAATTTAAGAGATATTTTTTAGAGTGTTTTAGTGAGTTAACAATGCTAATGGGGTCCCCAATAAGGTTTTAGGTTGTAGGTTATAATTAAGTTAGAGGGGAAATGTCCAAAGTGCCTATAATGAAAAGACTGATAATTGTCGCAAGTGACTACGGGTAACTATACGACTTGTATAGACATATTATGACTTATCACAAGGAATTATAGTCAAGACAGAACATGGCCCTATACAGGTCTGGCTATAATTCATACCACAAACTCATAACCACACTTGATGACTCATAACCACTTTTTGTACTCAAGACAGCAACAATTTAGGATGACACACTGGACACCCTATGATTTGGACATAACTACTCGTCATGAGTCTTTACGACTCATGGCCTCAAGTGGTAATGAAGATAGTGTCTTGGACCAAAATTTCTGGATACCTTACGACTTGGTCCTTACAACTCATAAGAAGTCTTGATGACTAGTTGAGAGCCACTGGTACTCAGAGTAAACTACTAAGCCACTTGTTCTGATTAAGTCATGACCAAGTCCCTACAACCTGTTATGACTCCCTATGACTCATTAGGAGAGTCATAGTCAGGATAGTAAGGATAAAATTTCAAAAATTTATCAAGGACCAAAAACTCGAGGCGTTACATACTCCCCCCCCCCCCCAGGATTATTTGTCCATGAATGATAGGACAAGGAATTTATTAGCATAATTTAACTCCACATACCGCTACTCTTACCTTTAACAAAGACAAAAACAAATGTTAAGGAAATCACCATCTCCTTTAACAAAGTCTAAAAACAAAGATGGTAAGGAATATACATACCTCAAGCATGATTATCCAAAATGGGAAACAAGAATGGATACTTGGACTTCATGTCCTTCTCGACTTCCCAAGTAGCTTCGTCAACCTTTTGATTCCTCCAAAGCACCTTTACCGAAGCCATGTCCTTAGTCTGTAACCAACGGACTTGCCAATCCAAAATCTTAATCAGGACCTCCTCGTAGGACAAGGAATCCAAAATACCCACCTCCTCTAAAGTAACAACCATCGAAGGAACACCCACGCACTTCCTCAATATCGAAACATAAAACACTAGATGAATAGATCTCAAACTAGAAGGCAACACCAATTCATATGCAATATTACCAAACTTCTTCGAAACCAAGTACGGACCGACATAACAGGGACTGAGCTTCCCCTTCTTACCAAACTACATCACTCCCTTCATGGGGGGAAATTTTAAAAACACCGAATCACCAACACTGAACTCCAACCCCCTTCACCTCATATCTACGTAGGACTTTTGGCGACTTTGGGCAGCCTTAAGTCTATGCTAAATCACCTTCACCTTCTCCATGGCTTGGTGAACCAGCTCAGGGCCAAACAATTTATTCTCACCAACCTCGAACCACCCAATAAGAGATCTACACCTCCTACCATATAAGGCCTCTAATGGATCCATACCAATGCTAAAGTGATAACTATCATTGTAGGAAAATTCTATAAGAGGCAAGTGGTCAACCCAAGTACCACCAAAATAAAAAACACAAGCCTGCAACATATCCTCAAAAACCTAAATTTTCATTTCCTCTTGTCCATCCGTCTGTGGGTGGAAAGCGGTACTAAGGGTCACCATAGTCCCCAAGCCTCACTGGAATGACCTCCAAAAGTGAGATGAGAAATAGGTATCCTGATCAGATATGATTGAGACTGGAGTACTATACTACTTTATGATATCCTCAATGAACAACTTGGCATAATCCTCAGAAGAGAAATTAGTCCTTACTGGCAAAAAGTGAGCAGACTTAGTCATCATATCTGCGATAAACCAAAACAAATCAAATTGCTGGTGAGACCGCAGAAGATCGATAACAAAATCCATAATAATTACCTCCCATTTCCACACCAATAGTTCAATCTCTTGAGTCAACCCACCGGGCCTTAAGTGATCTACCTTCACTTGTGGATACACTATGCACTTAGCCACAAAATTTGCCACATCCCCCTTCATGTTGTTCCACCAGTGAATCTCCTAAAGATCATGATATATCTTCGTCGAACTAGGATGGATAGTATAATGCGACTCATGAGCTTCGACCAAAATTCTTCTTCGCAACCCATCAACATTGGGAACACATAATCTACCTTGGTAACTCAAGAAACCATCACCACTAATCTCGAAACCCATGACTTTCTACCTACCTACATCATTCTTGATTTTTATCAGAATAGGATCCAACACTTGCATCTCCTTTACTTCAGCACCAAGAGATGACCTTGCCACCTATTGAACAATCACACCACCATTCTTAGAATCTAGGAGACAAACTCTGAGATTAGCAAAATAGTGAATATCCTTCACCAAATCCCACTCTCTTTAGCCACACGAGACAAGCTTCCCATGGACAAGCTACTAAGAGTGTCAGCAACCACGTTAGCTTTACTGGATAATAGTGAAGACTAATGTCATAGTCCTTGAGCAACTCAAGACATCTCATTTGCCTAAAATTCAATTCTTTCTAGGTGAATATGTATTGCAGGATCTTATGATCAGAATAAATATCAACATAGACCCTATATAAATAATGTCGCCAAATTTTTAGTGCAAACACCACAGCTAACAATTCCAAATCATGGGTCAGATAATTCTTCTCATGAACTTTCAACTGTCTAAAAGCATAAGCAACCACCTTGCCATCTGCATCAATACACAACCCAGCCCTACTCAAGATGCATCACAATAGCCAACAAAACCATCAGTGCCTTCAGGTAGAGTCAATACCAGACCTAAAGTCAGCTTATCTTTCAATTTCTCAAAATTACCCTCGCAAGCATCAAACCACAAGAATTTCACCTGCTTCTAGGTCAACTTAGTCAATAGGGAAGCAATAAAATAGAAACTCTCCACAAACATTCTATAATAACCAGCTAAACCCAAGAAGCTCAGAATGTCAGTTGGAGTCATGGGTCTAGGCCACTTCTTAACCACCGCAACCTTCGATGGATACACCATAATTCGTTCACCATAAATAACGTAACCCAAATAAGTCACAGCATTCAACCAAACTCACACTTAGAGAACTTTGTAAACAAACATTGATTCTTTAGGGTCTACAACACAAGGCAGATGTGATCTGCATGATCTGCTCGCTCTTTGAATACACCAAGATATCATTGATAAAGACAATGACAAACAGATCCAAGAACTGACAGAAAACCTAACTCATAAGGTCCATAAATATTGTTTGGGCATTGATCAAATCAAATGACATCACCAAAAACTCAAAATGACCATACCGAGTTTGGAAGGCAGTCTTAGAAATATCTGCCTTCCTAATCTTTAACTGATGATACCCATATTGAAGAACAATCTTGGAAAAGAACTTAACACCCTGAAGTTGATCGAATAGATCATCAGTCTCGAAAAGGGATGCTTATTCTTCATGGTCACCTTATTCAATTAGCGGTGATAAATATACATTTGAAGGGAACCATCCTTCTTACGCGCGAAAAAAACAGGAGCACCCTACAGAGACACACTAGGGCGGATAAAACCCTTATCCAGAATATCTTTTAACTGCTCCTTAAGTTACTTCAACTCAGCCGGAGTCATTCTATAAGGAGGGATAGAAATAGAATAAGTGTCTGGAAGAAAATCAATCCTAAAATAAATTTCCCAATCGGGAGGAATACCAGAAAGATCATTAGGAAACACCTCGAGAAATTAAAGGACCATAAGGAGAGTCTGTAAGGAAAGACCTTCGGATCTAGAATCCTTAACATGTAGCCACTTTTTTTAAACTAATTTCTGGGCTCTAAGATATGAGATGAACCTTCACTTAGGCACTAGGGAACTACCTTCCCATTCGATCACTAGCTCATTAAGGAAATGGAAACTGACCCTATGAGTCCGATAATTAAGAGACATATACCATGAATAAAACCAATCCATCCCCAAAATAACATCAAAGTCTAACAAGTCAAACTTTATCAGATCCACCAAGGTCTCCCTACTATGGACTGACATCACACAATCCCTAGAGACTCTTCTAGCCATAATAGAGTCACCCACTGGGGTGGACACAAAAATGGGTCCAAAGTACATTCAAGATTATAACCAAAATGGATTTCCACATAAAGGGTCACATAAGAGAGAGTATACCTGGGATCAAGTAGAAAATATACATCACGAGAAAAGAGTTTAAGCATACCAGTAACAATATCGAGGGATACCTCATAATCCTGGTGAGTGGCAAAAGCGTATAAATAGTTCTGTCTAGTGCCGAAACAAGAAGCAGAAGTAGCATCATTTGGTATGGTAGCTGATGAAGTAGAAATAAGAATCTTATTTTCCCAGAAGCAACCTTAGAAGGATGATTCCTCTGCAAATAACCAATCTGACCACATATAAAGCACTTATTCCTCCTCTTTCATAGATACCACGATACACAGAATCTACAAAGAGGATACGATAGAGCTGAATGAGCCCCACTAGCATGAGGCTGCGCTCTTGGTGCTCTAATCCCACTGTTCTACTAAGATAAGGATCACCCAACAGCTTTAGATAAGGATCACTAGCCATAAAGTAGGAACAATAATTGTCCTACTTCTTCTTAGACCACTTGTTCCATATACACTATAAGTTTAGAGATTTCCATATCTTTGTTCAACAAGGCATCTTTTCTCTCCAAGATCAACTCTCAAGACAACCCCGAAGTAAGCTTTCTCATTTTAGCCTGCATGCTAGACACCAATTAAGGAGCATAATGCGGCAGTAGATGAAACTTCAAGGTATACTCCTTTACTAATATCCTGCCTTATTTCAAATTTATAAACTCCTCGGCCTTTGCCTCTTTCAACTCCTGAGGAAATAACCGATCAAAAAAAGCACTAGATAAATCATCCTAAGTAGCATGCATCACACGAAAGATCTTTTCCATCTTATTAATGAAATTTTGGGGATCTTTCTCAACCTTAGAACTAGTGAAAACAGGAGTACTCAACCTCATGAATTGGATAAATTTATGGGCCTCAGATGATAGAGGAACAAAAGCAACACTCTTAGTCTGAGAGGCTACCAACTGGGTAAGTAAATAAATTGACTGGCGAAACACAGCATTACATACACCAGTCTGGAGTGCCTGGGAAGGGATAAGGGTAACCGATGGATCTTTCTCAAGGAAATCAGTAGCAACCCTCGACCAAGTTTAAACTCTTAGAGTAGGACAAGCTCCATCCATATTGCCCTCAGACGGGACAGAAGACTTCCCACAGTTACCAGATCTTCTTGGAGGTATGATCTGAAAGGCGAACAAAGAGGGATTAGAGAGATTCAAGACCTTATACTCTATTACTCAAAAATCAAACAAAAAGGAAGGGAACATTCCTAAATTCCTCATAACCTCTTCCTTATAAGTGTGGAATACTACACACTCATAAAATGAGACTCTACTTGACATGGCTTTATTGGACACTAATTGACACCAAACCTAGGCTTTGATACCATCTTTGCCATGATCCAAACCAGGGCCTGGCCGTGATTTGTATTTTAAGTCCCAAGTGGACCAGAGATCATGCCCTCTTCCTAAGCAAACCAACCACAACATCCCTTAATGTTGGATGAATTCCAAACTTATAATAAGATAGCATGCAATAAGCTTAAAGAAAGTCAAAACATGTCTACAACTAACGACCAATGACCGGCCAAAAAATTGACCAACATCACCCAATATCCATAATAATCCAAACAAAGCCTTCTAAATAAAGAACCAAAACCAGTCTTGGTCGGGACATATCCCTGACTCTGACAGATGACACTGAGAAGGAAAATGATAATGTTACTGGTAATAAAAGTATATATCAACTCAAATCTATGAATGAAAGCTGGTGAAATGCCTAAGCCTTCAGGGGGATGAAATCTCACCACTTCATCGTAACGTAATGAACTAAGCCGACCAACTTAACTCTGTATAGGAAAAGTAGAAGTAGCTCTGGTGTTTCCATCTCATGGGGATACAGCGTCCGTAAACGGTTCTTGGGGTGAATACTAGCATGTAACTTAGGGATAAAGATCACATAATACCATGATCAACAGTTAAAATCATTCAAAACCAATGCACATAATCAAATGCTTATCCATACATATATATCACATGTCAGGATAGGGAACAAGGCTTAAAATAAATTTTAAAAATTTAGCCTGAATTGTGTAGCTCAACTATCAAAACATACATGGCAGCCACGGATTATATGGGCCTTACTCCTTGTGAAAGCTCCCAAGCTTTCGAAAGTAACACCAAGAATACTTTCTACTTCAGCAGAGAACTTTGAATCAGCAATCTTGGAAGCAGTTGATTGAGAATTGACCTTTTTGGAAGTCATTTCAGCGTTCGTAATCTTTAAAGTTGGAAAAGTTGAGATGAGAGGTAGAGATTGTCCCACTAAGCGTGCCAGAATTTGTTGGACAATAAAATTTTAAGACCGAAAAATAAATAATTGAGACAAGAAAAATATATTGCAACAATCAATTTATTGATTTTAATGTGAGTGTTATAATCTTTATGAATCCTCTAATTCATCTTTTCAAATATAAATTTAAGGGTTTCGAGCTTGATCATGAGTTTGAACTTGATTTGCAGATTTGATAGACTTGATATGACTTATGCTTGAATTCAAGGGCTTTGGGGCTTGTTCTTGAATCTTGAGGGCTTGATCTTGAATCATGATGAACTAGATTTGAGTACTTGAGCTTTGTAAAGAAATTGCAGTGTTTGATCCACGAGCTTTCTCTTTCTTCTTGTTAGATTTCTCCGTCCTCTTTTCTGAATTATGAGACCTCTATTTATAGTTGTGGAAAGGGAAGAGTCATGATGAAAATGGACTTTCTTTGACCAATCAAATTCAAGTGATGTGGCACCTTTTATGAGCTTTTGATTTCACTAGGTCTGTTGCATCATTTTGACATGTGGCATGGTCCTATTGGCTCCATCACTTGACTTAGCATGGTAGGTCATTTGCCATGTGGCAATTATTTGAGCCTCTAGAATATGATAATATATCGAGCTTAATAAAGTGGGCTCCTCATTTGTATAATATATCGAGCTTAATAAAGTGGGCTCCTCATTTGTAGCCCAAATTAGTGGGCTAGCCCAATAAAAATTGGACTTTATTTAAGTCAATACATGTTTTAACTTAACTAGCATTAAAAAAGAACTGAACTATAAAATAAGAAATAAAAAGAGAAGGAGAAGAAGCTATTGTTAATAGTAAAAACAGTGAATCAGAATGGGATGCATCCCATTTATAATGATAGTTGACATTAACTTGGATAAAAAGAAACTGTAATTTCAAAATTTAAAATAAGAAATTGTATGAGATTACAATATATGGTAGGATAAGCTTAAGAGAACTATAAATGAGTTCAATATAAACTATACCACATATTTCTGTTTCTTATTTACAGGGTCATTAACTCTAGTTTTAATAAATTAATAAAGTTATCTCTTTATGTTTCAAAGCTTATTTTTTCAATAGTATTTTTGTTATATATTTTAAATTTAAATTAAAAAAAGTTTAAAAGGTTCCTAAATAACTAAATAAAATTTACATACTGAAAGAGTATTTTCAAATTCAGTTTTGGATATAATCATTATCTTTTCAGTAATTCAAAAATTTATATATTCATTTTAAATTCAAATTTTAAACTTAAATTTTTACTTAATTAATATATGTGTTATAATTCAAAATAGTATCTCCAACATAATCTGTACCATTTTGTCTTCATATAAATTTAAAACACCATTTATGTAGGTACAAAATGAAAAGGCTAAAAATCATTACTACTACTACTATCCCATCATCCCATCACTATTAGTATTACTATTATGTACTGTCACTACTCTTATTATTTATTATTATTACTACTATTACTACTCCACATATTACTTACTATACTACTTACTACTACACGTATTACGAACTATATACTACTACTACACATTAGGTACTATGCTACTACTATTACTATTAATTATTATTATTATTATTATTATTATAATTATTATTATTATTATTATTCATTTACTATTTAATTAAATTTCATTTAGATATATTTTATAACATTAAAATGTTAAGATGGATAAGTTTATAAAAGAGTAAAAGTCTATTTAAAACTCTTCAAAAGGATAATGTATTTTCAAATTCAAATATTTTCTAATCTTTTAAACCTTTTCAAATTTAATCTTCTTTAATTCAAAATTTTTATTACAATACTATCAAGTTTTGTCTTAAAAACTGCCACATGACTTTCTATTCTTCTACCACGTGGCTTTTTGTCTTGCTTTTAGTTTCGCTTTTATATATATACTAGTTTCACGAGGCCCGTGCTAAACTCAAAGTATAAAAATAAAAATTTTAATTTAAAACAATAATTTGTATTTTATATATATATATATATATATATATATATATATATATTACTTTATAATCAGTATAATCTAATGGTATGTTAAATAAGTCATGTTGATAAGCTTTCATAATTATTAAAGTTGTTAATCACATAATTTCATAATTTCAAATAAAATATTATTTGTGAGGAAGAAAGTATTACCAGAGAATTAGAATATATCGAAAGGTTACAAGTGACTCGATATTTATATAATGAGATGATTTAAAATATTTAATAATTACGCTCGATGAAGATCATAAATAGAACAAATTTTGATACTTTTATAAATTTTCTAGTATGTAATTTCTTAGTTATAGATAAAAATAAATTTATTTTGATTTTTGTTGAGTTTTAACTTCGCTCATAATTTTAGTGGCAATAGTTTTTGCAAAATATTTTTTTCATCAATAAAATCATCTAAAAATAATAAATGATTTCAAGTTTATACTATAATAATTATAAACTTAATTAAGAGCTTTTATATAAATTAACTAAAAAAATAATCTATAAGAATATTAAATGATAATTAAACTACATTAATAGATTACTCAATTCGATCCATTAACTTATCATGTTTATTTTTTTCACGCCCCTTACAAGAGTACTCTATTTGTCCCATTTTAATTATATATTTTGAGAATTGAATAGTATAAAAAAGAACTATGTATAAGGTTGTTGTTGAAAATCATTGTAAATTTTTAGTTTGGATTAAAGGTTAGCTTGAATATTTTTTGAGTTAAAGTGGTTGTTAATTTAAAATAAAGGGAGGTTTAACTAATTATCTAACAAGTGATGATGGGAGGTTTAACAAGTTGTAATTTTTTGAGTAAAAGTGATTGTTGATTTAGTTTGAGCCCGGCCAAAACTCAAAATATAAATATAATAATTAAACTCTTAAAATATAATTCATATCATATTATTTTTTACTTTATAATAAACATAATCTAGTGACGAACATGTTAAACATGTTTTCTTTGGGTCAATTTATAAGTATTAAAGTTATTAATCAAATAATTGGATATTTTTAAATAAAATTTTGAGTTGTGCGGAAGGAAGTATTACTGAAGAATTAGAATAAATCAAAATACCACAAGTAATTCAATATTTTGTAAAATAACATTATTTAAAATATGTTAATAATTACAATTCGGTGAAGATTATAAATATAAAATATTGGTATTTTTATGAATTTGTGGATATGTAACTTTTAATTATAGATAAAAATAAATTTATTTTAGTATTTATTGAGTTGTAATTCATTCATAATATAATGTGGCAATACTTTTTGAAAAATTCAATTTTGTTTGTCTTATACAACAAAATATTTCAATGACTTCAAATATATATAAGAATAGTTACGACCAGAGGGGAATCTTAGTAGTTTAGTTGGTTAGTTACCTGAACTTCCACCTTATTGGTGAGGGATTCGATTCCCCACATTGTAATTCTCTCCTCCATTCCCCTTCCCCTACCCCCAATTTAAAAAAAATATATATATGTGCGACCTTAATTTAGAGCTTTTACTCAAATTAACTTAATGGTGATCTATAACGATATTAAATAATAATTAAAATAAATTATTAAATTATTTCATTCGGTCTATTTACTTGTCGTGTTTATCTTTTACACTCACTATAAAAGAATATTTATTCATCCTCTTTTAACTATTGATTATCCTTTTTCATGCCCACTGATCAAAAAAATAATAAAAATAATGAGTTATTTATTATTTATTACGTTACCTTATTTATTACATGATTTTTAAGAATTGAACAATACTAAAAGAACTATAAAGGTTCTAATTGAAAATTATTGCAAACTTTATTTTTGTATTAAAGTTATTTTGAAAATAATTTTTTGAGCTAAAGTGTTTATTAATTTAAAATAGAGTTTTAATTAAAAGGTCATCTATTAGGTAGCAAGAAGAGACCAATTACAAGCACACAAGTGGAAATGATTCTAACAAAAATAATAAGGGCAAAAATGGAAATATTTAACAAAAAAACACCATCAATTGCCATGTGTGATAACTTAATTTACTTAATTAAATAAGTGAATACCTAAAATGCCCTTGTGAGGACTATCAAAATTTGAGATTCTCCCTTATATATAGTAGTAATATAGTACTATATTATATATATATATATATATATATACTCCTTTTACGCCTAATATCTCCTAATATTTTATCGTGAAAGAAGGGAGAAAAAAACTAATGAGAATTTTTTCTCTCTCATATTATATATTTTAAGACTTTTTAATATAATGTAGATATGAACTAATCTTTACAATTGGTGGTTAGAAAATAGACTGTATGGTCTTCAAATTAATAAAGCCTTCCTTACTATATCATAGACTTGTACAAAATTTTGTCGAAAATACATACACCAAAGAACCAAGAGTAGAATATCAAAAAAAAAAAAAAATTTAACAATCAAGAATAGAGCATAGCTTTGAGTATTCAAACGGAAATATTCTCCAGTGATTTATCATCATGAAATATCTAAATGCATAATTATCTAAAAAGATTGACAAAATATCGCAAAAGTTAACTACCTTAATTTGGATGTTCCTGAAATTTTAAACATACCTTAAAATTGATTTAGCCATAAAAGAGTGTACATATATGCAGGGGAGGAGCTAACTAATAGTGAAGGATTCATCTGAACCTCCTTCAGTAGAAAATTATACTATTTATATAAACTTAAAATTATTTTTCATGTATATATACCAGACGTTAAACCCTCTTCGACTAGTTCTTATATTCACATTTTTTGAATTTGAATTCCCTTAATTAAGATGTTGTTCCCACCACTATATATATGTATCACCAAAGTACTAATCTAAAATAACTGAAACTAGGGGAAAAAATGAAACTAAAAGCTGAAAGTGCAAAAAGATAAAATACAATTGAATCATATTTGTTATAAATGTTTTTAATTATAGTGAATATCTATATAGATAAGATCTATCAAAATCTAAATGATATCTACCAAGAATCGAAGTATCTGTCTTTTAATCAGAAACTAGGAGTAAATTTCTCCTATAAATTGAAGGGCTTCCTTTATTGTAAATCATTCTCAAGAGATCCCTCAAGATAAATAAGAACTACTATATATTATCCCTCAAGAGAAATAAGAATTACTATATATTCTCTCTCTACTCTTCTTTTTTATTCTAAGTTATTTTATAACACGTTATCAGCATGAGACTCTGCCGTCTTATCAGCACGAGACTCTGCCGTCTCAAATTTAGTAAAGCTTATTAATATAAATGTGCACTTGATTGTGATTGTATCACACACAACTCACCTCCTGAAAAGGTAGAATAACTGAGAAGAGTTATTTTAAAATCTACTTCTGAAGTAGTAAATTTGAACTTTATTTATGTAATAGTAAATCCGAAATTTTCTAAAGCAAAAGGTACATGTCATGGTAAACTTGGAGTTTGCTAGAACAAAAGTTCATAAATTGACATGAACAATTGTGACATTTCGAAAATGTGCATATTGAGTATTGGACATGTAATAAAGAACTAGAAGATTCTTCAAAAATTATCTATGTTATTTGTTCTCATGATAAGTTGGTTGGAACAACTAATTTTGGGATTGGATCCCTTAAAATCTGAAAAGTATAAAAGATGAATAAGAGCCCATTTACTTATCATGTGATATGTTTTGAAAAGATGCATCAAAAAGATAATCACATGTATGTTTATTGTCAACCTGCAGTTTGACATTCATAAAGTTGTAGCTCAATGAAACTGAGTTAAAAGCATAACTTTCAAATTGTGTAATCAAGATAATTCATCTTGATGATGATGGTTTAGCATTGAATGCCTTTGATAAATAGTTGAACTATTGCTAATGAGAACAAAAGCTTCATGTGTTAATTTGAATATTATATACAAAAGTAATTGTACTCATCAAATCAATTAATTATGATTAATTTTCCCTCAAAGTTGGTTCTGAGTTAAGAATCATATGTTGTCCATCTAATAGTTTTGATGTGCGGTATATGATTAATAAATATACTAAAATGCACAAAGATGGAATCCTTAAAGAACATGGAGGATGTATGTTAGTTTTTTTAACATAAGGGGGAGATTATAAGCAGCTATGAAGTATGTTAGGAATTATCATCAGATTCTCATTCAAATGATAATTCAAGTAAAATGCTGAAACCATCTCATATTTAAGCTGCAAGTGCTCCTATTTTGTGTCCTTGAAGGATAAAGTTTGTGCATGTATAAAGCGTGATAGACCAATCGGTTCTAAGTAAAATGATCCTTGAAAAAGAAGGTAATGTTCTCTTAAAGAGAATGTGGCATAACACTTCAGGAAACCTTATTAGAGGTTCAGGTACCTGAAAATAATGAAGTGATGAGATCTCAAAATATTATGTCACACTGTGAACTGATACGAAATGATATATCATTAGTATCTTTGATACAATACTGATGCAATATTATAAAAGATTACGAGGATTTGAATTCTACGTTTATTTAAGTATGCTGACGTAGAAATATTTATCAAGTGACATGAAAGGATGCATCTTGGTAAGTATAACACTTATTTGATTTGCAGTCCAGACACTTGAAGATGCCACACATATTGATGTTGTCACTTGACAAAAATCTATATGAAAATTCCTAAAGGATCTAAAATGCCTAAAGCATATAAAGTTTCTGAAAAACTTGTTTATTATCCTTATAAGGGATAAATTGATGGTTTGAATATTATTGAAATTCTTGGAGAGTTTTCAAAAGCAATAGATTATTTACTTAAATGAAAAATATACCAATTTAGATTGGTTATGAAGTACCATATCTTAGTGTAATTGGTGAACTAATTTATCTTGCAAATACTACAAGGCATGACATAGACTTTTTCGATCAATTTGTTAGCAAGGTTTATATAGTTCTTCTCCTAATAGGAGACATTGAAATATGATCAAACATATGAGTTTATTTTATTCTTAAGATTATAGTCTCGATCTTGTTGATTATGCTAATGTTGGGTACTTATCTGACCCATATAAAATTCGATCTCAAATAAGCTATATGTTCACATGTGGGGATATTATCATATGTTGGAGATATACAAAGAAGTCTATCTAGCTACTTCATCGAACCATGCTGAGATAATAGCTATTCATGAAGCAACCTGAGAATGATTATGGTTGATAACCACACATCTCATTCGAGAAAAATATGGTGTGAAATGTTATAATGTACCCATAATTTTATATGGAGATAATGCAACATGCATAACACAACTGAAGAGAGGATTCATAAAAGGAGATAAAACGAAGCACACTTCATCAAAGCTCTGCTACATACACGAGCTTTTAAAGAATGGTTATATTAACGTGCAACAGATTCATTCAAGTGACAATGTAGCTATTTATTTACCAAGTCTCCTCCAATTGCAACTTTCAAGAAGATGGTACACAAGATCGGGATGCAAAGAATCAAGGATGTTCTCATTAAGGGGAGTTAATATGCGTTGTACTCTTTTTTCCTTATGAGGTTTTGTCCCACTGAATTTTTCTTGTAAGGTTTTTAATGAGGTATCCTATATGCGTATTAAATATATAGTCTTTTTTCTTCACTTGATTTTTTTTTCTGCTGGGTTTTTTCTAGTAAGGTTTTAGCGAGGCACATTATCTATCAATTAGACATTCAAGGGGGAGTATTATAAATGTTTTTAATTATAGTGAATGTCTATATAGATAAGATCTATCAATATCTAATAAGATCTGTCAAAATCTAGTTGAGATCTATCAGGATTTGAAGTATTTGTCTTTTAGTAAAAAACTAGGAGTAAATTTTTCCTATAAATAGAAGGGCTTTCTTTATTGTAAATCATCCTCAAAGATCCAAGAGATCCCTCAAGAGAAATAAGAACTACTATTTATTCTCTCTCTACTCTATTTTTTTATTCTTAGATATTTTATAATAATATTTAATTAATTTATCCTATCCCAAGTCCTAATGGCTCAGTAGTCAGTACCAATATGTACATTCTCCTTTAGCTACAAAGATATTACTGTGTCCTATTCAAATTCAAATTGTTTGGAGGTTAGTATTTATATTCTTTTATATTATAAGAGACAGTTCAGAGCTTCCCGTCGTCCTCCTTGCTGACCAATTCAGTTGCTTACTTTGTGATTTTACTATATCACCTCTAATTAACTATTATATGTCATTTATGTATTAAAAAATTAATAATATTTAATAAAAAATAAAATAGACATTTATGACATGTCTGCTTCAACTGTAATTTTACTATATCACTCCTAATTAATTATTATAAGTCATCTAAATATTAAAAAATTATTATAAAGCCATATAAGTATTAAAAACTTAATATATTTAATGCTAAATTAACTTGACGTCTTATATGAGGTCCACTAATTTTTTTTTCCGCAAGTATTTTTTTACGATAATTTTGTTATATCACTTTTAATTCGTTATTATAAGTTATTTAAAATATTTTTGGATTGTTGCTTCAATCATGATTTTACTACATTACCCTAATTAATTATTATGAACATCTAATCATTGTGTCACTTAAATTTAATAGAAGAAAAGTATTATAAATCATAATAATTAAAAAATTAAATTATTTAAAAAGTATTATTGACTATCAATGCAAAAAATATTTGGACAAGGAGAGTAATATATATTACTTGAAAATTACATAAAAAGTATTATAAATTACAATAGTTAACAACAAAAAATATCTAAAAAAAAATTATTATGTTATATGTTTCAAAAAGTACTTATAAAAATACTATAAAATCATAATAATTAACAACTTACAAAATTTAAAGGTCAGTATGTCTGCTTTGGCACAACTTCATTGGTCCTTCCCATTGCCTTCATTTTTTTTATTCATTTTAATTTGTTTGTCTTATTTTTTTTAATTTGTTATATATTTCAAAAAATTACAAAAAAAAATTGTAAATCACAATAATAATAGCTTTAAAAATTAAAAGACACAAATATTTGGTTGACTCTCAAAATTATATCAGTATCATTTAAATTGAAATAGGAAAAATATATTATAAATCACAACAATTAAAAACTTAAATTCTTTTAAAAATATAATCGATTATCAATGCCACAAAAGTTTGGACAAAAAGAGTAACATATATTATTTAAAAATTACATAAAAAGTATTATAAATTACAATATTTAACAGTTTAAAATATAAAAAAAAATTAATCTATTATATATTCGAAAAAAAGTAACAAATACTATAAATCACAATAATTAACAACCAAAAAATATTTAAAAGATATAAAATATTGGTTGGCTCTCGAAATAATATCATTGCAACTTAAATTAGAATAGCTAAAAATATAATTAACTATCAATTTCACAAAAGTTTGGCCAAGGAGAGTAACATGTATTATTTGAAAATTACATAAAAAAGTATTATAAATTAAAATATTTAAAAACTTAAAATATTTATAAAATATTTAATCTGTTATATATTTTTTAAAAATACGTCAAAAAAATTTATAAATCACAATAATTAACAATTTCAAAAATTTTAAAGATATAAAATATTTAATTAACTCTCCAGATTATATCCGTGCCACTTAAATTGGAATAGAAAAAAGGTACTCAATAATTAAAAACTTAAATTATTTTAAATATAAGTGACTATCAATGCCACAAAATAACATGATTATTGGAGTATGTCAAAAATCAATAAGAACTAAAACAAATAATAGTTGAAAAACAAAGAGAATTAAAAATAAGAAAAGAAAGACTACAATATAACATGATTGTTGGGGTATGGGAAAAATCAATAAAAGCACAAAAGGAAGAAATATCATATTTAGAATCACAAATAGATAATCTAGAATACATATATCAACATGATCTATACACTATCAAGTAGATAAAATGAACAAAGAAGAATTTATAATAAATGAAAAAATATATGAAAATCAAGAAGGATTAAAAATAAGAATAGTATTTTCTAATTTAGGAAGAAGATATAAGAAAATAGGTGAACATTTATATTTAATGTTAGAGAAAGAAGAGTTAAAATTAGAAGATAAATTAACAACTATGGTAAGAATAGCAAGAGAAAATGAAGAAATAGACAGGAAAAAAAGAAATAGATAAAATAAAACAACAGACTACAGAAGAAATACGAAAAATAGAAGAAACTAAAAATTATAGGATTGTTGAATTAGAAAAAGAACTGCAAATGCTAAAAGAGCTGTATGAAAAAAGACAGAAAAAAGAAGAAGAAAAAAGATAAAGAACAAAAATTAGTAATTGAGATAAATCAATTTAAATAAATATTAGAAAATAAAGAATTAGAAATTAATGAAATAGAAATAAATATAGTAGATGCTGAAGAAACGGATAATTATGATTCAGAAGATAGTGAAACATATACAGAAATCTTAACAAATATAGAAAAACTAGAAATTAATGAAAAACAAGAAGTAATTAATAAAGAAAACTTAGAAAATACAAACACGGAAATAAACACTCTTGATAAAAGAGACGATGAAAATATAATACCTAGTACATCAGAATAAGAAAACCTACATATTATTATAAAGATAAGTTTAAAAGATATAACCTAAGGGATGAATATAACAAATGGACACCAAAACAAATAATTAATAAAAATTATAACTTCTTAGACTTAGATAGTGTAATAGATGTAGATAA
Organism: Capsicum annuum; assembly: GCF_002878395.1. Classification (NCBI taxonomy): domain Eukaryota; kingdom Viridiplantae; phylum Streptophyta; class Magnoliopsida; order Solanales; family Solanaceae; genus Capsicum; species Capsicum annuum. Next base: position 114,403,615 of record NC_061113.1, on the reverse strand, counting down.
AATGATACAATTATGGATAAGATATATAACAAAACAATTATTAGACAATGATATAAATGCAACAGATACACCAGAATATATAGAAAGAATACTAATAGGAACAACAAAAGTATGGTTTTTAAATTTAACTAAAGATAGTAAAAAGGTATTAAGGGTTGATAAAAAAACAGAAGGAACAACAACAACTAAACTAACACCTATTGACATATTGAAAAAATATGAAATAGCTATAAAAGATGAATTTAGCAGTATGGCAACAGAAGAAGAAGAACAAAACAAAGAAAAAGATACAAATAAGAATTTAATGTTAAAACTAGCAATATGTAATATGTGCTATATAGATGAATATACGTGTGCATTTAAAGAATACTACTATAAGGGAGCATACAATATCGAAGAAAGTAAAGAAGTAAGAAGATTATATTTTAGTAAATTACCTGAACCATTTAGTTCTAAAATAATAAAGAGCTGGGATGAAGCAAAAATAGTAGATACCCTAGGAGCAAGGATAAAATTTCTACAACAATGGTATAGGAATATATGTGGAAAATACAGAGAAGAAATAAAAATGGAAAAAACATTAATAAGAAATTTAGCATGTTGCAAGGATAAAATAACACCCCAATTTGGATGTGACGAAAAATAGTATAAGAAAAGAAAAAGACATAAGAAATATAAGAGATACAAAAAATCAAAATATAATTATAAGAAACCAAGAAAAAGATATTATGTAAAAAAAATTATAAATATGAAAGACCATATAGGAGAAAGAAATCTATAAAAGAATGTACTTGTTATAATTGTGGAAAACTAGGACATTTAGCTAGAGATTGTAAAATGCCTAAAGACCCAAAAAAGAAACAAATATCAGAAATAAAGATAGAAAATGGAGAATATATGCAAATAGATTATATAGATTACGAATTAGAAAGTGACGATAGTATATATGAAATTTCGTAAAATGAAATAGATAATGAAATAGGTATTAAATCAGATGAATCAAATGACTGAAGAAGATATAAAAATAATAACAAAGGAAGAATATTTAAATGAAGAAGGAACAGATCAAAAAATAATATTTGATAATAATCTATTTGACGAGATAAAAGGAAAAAAGAATTAGATTTAAGTGTAGAAAAAATATTTAAAATACCAACAATAAAAAACATATTTAGTAGACGAAAGGAAGAATACTACGAGTAAGCCAAAAAGAACATGTAATAGACTGTAGATATGCAAAAGGTAGAGCTAGTATACCACTAGTAACAAAAAGAATAATTAATAAAGAAATAAACGATATAAAAAGTAAAGACCCAATAAAATATGTACATCTTGGAGGAACAGAAATATTAATAAAAGCATGTTTTAGAGAAGGAATAGATACACCAATAGAATTATATTTAGCAGATGATAGAATTATAAAACCAATAGAAAAAAGTATAATAACTGCTATAAGAGGAAATTTAATATACCAAAAATTTAAATTTATAATAAGTGCAAATTATTCAGTAGCAATAACAGATAAAAACATAGATAAATCATTAGTATTATATTGGAAAATATCAAGAATAGAACTAACCCCAAGAAGTAAAATATTTACAGCAAGATGTAAAAATCTATATGTATTAACAACAAAACATAAAATAACAGGAAAAAATAAAATAAATAAAATACAAATAGAAAGTCTTTTTGAACAATTTGTAAAAACAATTGATAACAATGATTATAGTTATAGAGACATGGAGATAGAAGAAGATTTAGAAATAATAAATGATAGAATAAGCACAACAAAAAGAATAGCTTTTGAAAAACCAAAATCATCAGGATCATCGAAAGGAACAAATTATGAAATAACTTCAACAGTTAATTTAACTCAAAATTATATAACGGGAACAATAAATAAAAAAGAATATTTAATACTCCTAAATACAGGACAAGAAAAATATCATATAGCAAAATACCTAGTGAAAAATGAAGAAATAAAATCTAATAGTAATATATGCCCAGATCTACCAAGAAGTTTAGTAACTATTAAAGAAACAACTGAAAAGGAATAATAATAGGAGTTAGAAAAATAAAAATAAAATTTGAAATAAAGTAAAACGCTACAATATAGAGCGTACACAATTAACCATAACCTATAATAGAGAAAAATTGTTGATAAAAAGAACATTAACATGAAAATATATGTACTTATGAAAATAATAGTAGAAGGATATTATAACAGATACTATACACCTATGATAGACACAGGAGCAGAAGCCAACTTATGTAGATATAATTGTTTACCAGAAGACAAATGGGATAAGCTAAAAACACCAATAGTAGTCAAAGGATTTAATAATGAAGGAAGCTTAATTACCTATAAAGCTAGAAATGTAAAAATACAAGTATGGGATAAGATATTAACAATAGAAGAGATCTATAATTATGAACTAACATCAAAAGATATGTTTTTAGGAATGTTGTTTTTAGATAAACTATACCCACATATAATAACTAAAACACACTAGTGGTTTACAACATCATGTAAACAAAAGGTAAGGACAAAAAGAGTTATTAATAAAATAAGAAAGAAAACTGATTGGATAAAAAGAAGTGAAAAAATCACACAAAAATTAGAAAATATAAAAAATACTGAAGATACAATAGAACTAGTTATATTTTCAATAAGTAAAGAAGAAATAACTATATTTTCAATAGATAAGGTAGAAATAATAAAGAAAAAATTAAGACAACTATATAGTGAAGATCCGTTAAAAGGATGGGAAAAACATAAGACTACTATAAAAATTGAGCTAATAGATAAAAATAGTATAATAACCCCAAAACCATTAATATATAACTTTGATGATTTAAAATAATTCGAAATGCATATAGATGAATTATTAGAAAAACAATACATACAAAAAAAGTAATAGTAAACACAATAGCCCAGCATTTATAGTAAATAAACACAGTGAACAAAAAAGAGGAAAAAGTAGAATGGTCATTGATTATAGAAACCTAAATGCAAAAACTATGACATATAATTATCCAATACCAAATAAGATAAAAATAAAGCAAATACAAGGATATAATTACTTTAGTAAATTTGATTGTAAATCAAGATTTTACCATTTAAAGCTAGAAGAAGAATCTAAAAAATTAATTGCGTTTACAGTACCACAAGGATTTTATGAATGGAATGTGTTACCATTTGGATATAAGAATGCACCAGGTAGAGACCAACACTTTATGGATAGTTATTTTGAACAACTATCTAATTATATAGTATACATAGATGTAGACTATTATATACAAAAACTAAAGAGGAACATTTAAAACTACTAGAACAATTTGCAGGTCTAATAGAAAATTCAAGAATAAGTTTAAGTGAAAAGAAAGCTGAAATAATAAAAAATCAGATAGAGTTTTTAGGAATATAAATAGATAAAAATGGATTAAAAATGCAACAACATATAGTACAAAAAATAATAAATTTAAAAGAAGAATTAGATACAAAAAATAAATTACAATCATTTTTAGGATTAATAAACCAAGTAAGAGAATATATACCAAAATTAGCAGAAAACCTAAAGACATTACGGAAAAAATTAAAAAAAGGATGTAGAGTATAATTACAACGAAGAAGATAAAAAACAAGTACAGAAAATAAAAATACTTTGTAAAGAGTTACCAAAATTACAATTTCCAGACGAAAATAAAAATTTTACATATATAGTAGAAGCATATGCAAGTGAATATAATTATGGAGG
>NC_061113.1:114396789-114399757 GCF_002878395.1 Capsicum annuum | reverse complement strand
ATAATTACAAAGAAGAAGATAAAAAACAAGTACAGAAAATAAAAATACTTTGTAAAGAGTTACCAAAATTACAATTTCCAGACGAAAATAAAAATTTTACATATATAGTAGAAGCATATGCAAGTGAATATAATTATGGAGGAGTACTTAAATATAGATATGAAGAAGAAAAATTAGAACATCATTGTAGATACTACTCAGGAACGTTTAATGAAACAGAAATAAAATGGGAAATAAATGGAAAAGAGTTATGTTCATTATATAAATGTTTATTAGCATTTGAGCCATATATTTTATATAACAAGTTTATTATATGAACAGATAATACACAAGTACGATGGTGGTTAACAAGAAAAATACAAAATTTAGTAATAACGAAGGAAATTCGGAGATTAGTATTGAATATATTAAATTTTATGTTTACAATTGAAGTAATCAGTACTAACAAAAATGTTATTGCAGATTACATATCAAGACATAGCTACATAGACTGATATAATAGAAGATGATGCTTTAGAAAAGATACTCAAAACCCTAACTACACTTTCACTGAAAGTGGACAGTATGGGTAATGAAATAAAAAGCTAAAGACAAATGAAGTTAAACTGAAGGCTGAAGCTATGACTCAGATAACTCGGCAGTGTGCAGAGCTATGTCGATCGGAAGACAATAAAATTCCAGAGATAAAAAGAGATGTTGGGACACTCCATAAAATCCATAACGTTTATCAATCTACAACTGCAGGTACAATCAAAGGAGTTAGTGGACAAAGATATCATACCCCCACAAACTACCACATATCGAGAAAGTTTAAACCAAGATAAAAAAACCTATAACCATATAACTCGAGGATACATAGAAAATATCCACAAAATACAGACTCACCTAAACCTTAGACCCAGAGCCACAAATATCCAAGAACCAAACACAAACTATATAACCCAAAAACTACAAGGTTACAACAAGTTAATTGCATTACCAAAAACTAACCCAAATTTAGTTAAAACCTATTTCAGCTATGGACTATTAAATACCATATATACCCAAGAAGGAGATGAACTAACAGCTATACCAGAATTATATAGAGCATTCGCCACTTATAAGAAAATAACCAAAGGAAATCTACTTTTTATAAAGTTTTATACTGCACCAGTAGAGATATTATATGACGAAATTAAACTAGTTATACAAGTTGTAGAAATAGGATTAACCAGAGATATGATTATACCGAAAGATATTGTTCAACAGCCAGGGATAACTAAAGTTGAGATACTTGATTTTTATGCAAATAAGCGAACTATAGGAATAACTACAATTATTCAAGAACTAGAAAACAATTATCTCCATGGAAATCCCATATGGAGCTACTATTCGAGAGACCAATTAATGATCTATTCAAATTCAAGGAAGCTACGACAGTCTGATACGGAAGAAGTTAAACAATGGATTATGATGTTGCTCAATCCAGAAAAACAACTATCTACAAAGGCAATTAAAAAGGAATTTATTTAAGAAGACTTATTAACCAAATATTGCAAATTAATAGGACATAAATAGCTAGACCACCAATGCTCAAAATGCCATGGAGAAAATAATGTGATCCCTGAAGTTCAACTAAAATAAAAGAAGATAAGGATGCCAGCTGGAAGATCGAAAGATAGCAACGGAGCAATGGAGAAAAAAGCTATAAAAATGACATAACAATGACATATGAATAGTCTTTTTGACTTAAGATACGTAAATAATTGTGTAACATTATTAGTCTTTACTATTTTTGACTTTTCTTAGTTTGGCACTTGCCATTATTTGTTTTTCACTTTTTTGACAAATGTAAAGTTAGGACCATTGTTAGTCTTTTACTTTTTTGACAGATGTAAAGTTAGAAATAGTGTAAATAGTTTACGCGTTTTCTTTTCATCTTTTAGGATTATAAATATGTAAGTCATACGACAATCTAAGGCAAGACTTTCATGTGTTGAAGCATGCCTTCTCTCTTGTACACAGAAACTTTTGAATATTTAATAAAAACAGATATATTTCTAAAGAAAAGCTATGGATGGGAAAAACACAGATTTATCAAATCTACCAGAACAGGTATTTTCATTTATAATTATGAATAGCTAAATTCATAAATTCCTGACTATCATGATATAATAAAATAAGCTCATGTTAGTTACTTTATAGTAGAATTATTCGAAGAATAGCATGTTAAAAAGTTTATTAGCAAAGTGGAAAAGGAGAAAAATTTCCAAGAACTATGTCATCCTAAAGGTGAAACCGGTGAGGCAAAGAAGCCGTGATAGGGGGTAGAGGCACTGTTTAGGGAAAAAGTATCCAAATTATCATGCTAATAGCGACCGAAGAACATATTATTTAAGAATAATCTAGTATATAGTGATCTAAGATGATCATATTTTGTTATGTATATGATTGGAGGGAATATTTTGAAAATAGCATCATATGAAGAATGAATATTTACTTATCTGATGAAATGATAGATAAATTTAAAATATTTGTTTTGTATATACTTAAGGATATAGAAATAGTAGATATAAGAAATATTATATACGAAAAGGTATTTCATTTTAATGAAGAGTTATTAAGTTCTATAGAAAACTTACACATATATAATGATAGCTACTACTCATATTTAGATAGTTATTATTCAGACGGATATTATATAGATTAAAAAAATGATAGAATATATTAGAAGAGTTAGAGAAAAACAAAGTTGGCTATATGAAGAAATTAATTACAGGAATCAACTTAAAAGAGAAAAAAGACAATTAGAAGAAAGATTATTTAGAATAAAATTAACCTTAGAAAAAGGAGATACAAATGATAATGTATATAATATTATACATGAACAACAAATGTTAATGAATCACATAGATAACATAGAATCACATATTAGATATAGTACGATTAGAATAAGTTATTACACAGAAATTTTACAAATTTCTGTGTA
>NC_061113.1:114388948-114396689 GCF_002878395.1 Capsicum annuum | reverse complement strand
TATTTAGAATAAAATTAACCTTAGAAAAAGGAGATACAAATGATAATGTATATAATATTATACATGAACAACAAATGTTAATGAATCACATAGATAACATAGAATCACATATTAGATATAGTACGATTAGAATAAGTTATTACACAGAAATTTGTAAAATTACAACTACTATAGGATAAAATGATAAACTACGAATACTTAGAATATTGGAGAAAAGATATGGAGCAAATAAGATTAACAGAAATACTTATGAAAAAAAATCTACTTGACTACATAAAAACTAGAAATAAGGAACATATAGTAGATATGTTATTTATCATAACTATGTTAAGTTACCCGCACTATTCGCACCCCCCTAATTGTAGAACAACAAGGCCGCAATGGTCAAAGAGGATCAACCATGTATAGGTTGGCTAATATGGAGTTTTCGAGTTTCAATGGCACCAACTTGGGAGCTTGGTTATGAAAAATTGAGCAGTTCTTTTCCTTCGATGAGGTAGCTCATCACAAGAAGGTAAGAGTAGCCTCCATGCACTTTGATGGAATAGCTATTGAATGACATTTATCTTATCTAAGGATTAGATCTCATTTACCCTATCCTTTATGGAAAGAATATGTTTATGCACTCATGGATAGGTTTGGGGATGAGTATGAAGACCCAATTGCTGAACTAAAATTGGTAAAATAAACTGGAAGAATTGAGGAATATCAAAGAGAATTTAATAACATCATGACTAGACTGGTCATTCTTCCTGAATATGCTATTAGTGCTTACATAGTTGGATTAAATCTAGAGTTTGGATGTACACTAAAGAATAATAGACCTTGCTCTTTAACACAAACATATCAATTGGCAAGGAATGCTGAAGCTTAGGTGAATGCTGAATTAAAACTAGCTAGATCTTCCTATTATAGTGATGGAAAACTTCATGCTAAAAGGGGTATATATGGAGGTGGATATAGAGAATTATTCGGCAAAAAGGAGTACCCCTAACCAAAGAGAGACCAACATGTCAATCTTAATAGAAGAAATACCAAGAGGCTCACTCCTGCATAAATGAGCGAGAAGAAACTGGAGGAACTTTGCTTCTTTTATGATGAGAAGTTTGTACCAGGCCATAAATGTCAAACTAATAAACAATTGTACCTCCTTAAGGTCCATGATGAAGACAAACTTAAAGAAACAAAAGATCCAGTTGAGTAGTAGGGGGTAGAGGAAGTAGAAGAGGTCCAAGAAGAGGTGTGTGAGATCTCAGTTCATGCTTAAAATGGTGTTTCTATCTACTGCACCGTGAGGGTGGTTGGATATAAGGAACATAAACCCTTGAACATATTGATAGACCCTTGCAACAGTCATAACTTTATTGATGAGAACTTAGTGAGGCAGCTAGGTTGGGAAGTAGTTACAGGGAAACCTCAGTCTATTAATGTAATGGATGGATGAGCTAGACAAACTACTGAGGTATCTAAGGATCTCACTTGGATGATGCAAGGGGTTACATTTGTAGACAATTTTCTATTGCTACCACTAGGATCATGTGATAGGATTTTATGGGTGCAATGGTTGCTACCCTTAGGAGATTTACAATTGAATTTTCAGAAGCTAACTCTTGGATTCATGTATAAAAGAGAGAATGTGGTGCTTAAAGAAATCAAGGAGAGAACTAAGTTGGTGCTAAAGGGTTGGAAAAATTGTCTCAAAATGGGTCACAACTATTCATGATCAAGGTGTTACCAGTAGATGAGTCCCCTGATGAGAAAGCGGAGGTGATCCATTCATAAATTTTAACATTGACTAAATAATTCCAATAACTCTTTGGTGATCCTGAGCAACCACCTCCAAGAAGCTCTACTTTTGATCACAGGATTCCATTGCTCAACGACAACAATCCAGTAAATGCTATACCTTCTAGGTATTCTTCTAGGTAGAAGGATGTCATAGAGCAATTGGTTCAAGAGATTCTTGACCAAGGGATTATTCAACCGAGTTGCAGGCCTTATGCTTCTCTTGTAGTCCTTGTTGGCAAGAAGGATGGTTCCTGGTGGTTCTGTGTTAACTATAGAGCTCTCAACAAAATGACCATCAAGGACAAGTTCCTAATTCCACTCATTAAAGAGTTGCTAGATGATCTAGGAGAAGCACAAGTCTTCACTAAATTATACTTGAGGTCAGGGAATAATTAAATTAGGATGGCTGCTGAAGATGTTCAAAAAACTGTATTTAAAACCCATTCCATTACGAGTACTTAGTGATGCCTTTAGGCCTCACCAATTATCATAACCCGAACCAGGACCTAGCCGTGATAGGTATCTCAAGTCCAACATGGATCGGAGATCACCACCTATACCAATCCAAACCAAACATAATATCCCCAAAGTTGGATGAATTTTGAACATATAACAAGATAAGTTCAAAGAATAAATGGTATGTCTATAACCGATAACCATTGATCGGAAAAAACAATCTACCAACATCGCCCAAGTCCACAGTAATCTAATAAAGCCTTCTAATACCTAAACCAAAAACCTGTCTTAGTCAAGACATATCCCCAACTCTGACAGATGACAATGAATAAGAACTGATGAAATGTTTAAGTCTTCCAAAGTATGGAAGCTCACCATTTCACCACAATGAACCAACGAATCAAGCCGATCCACCTAACTCTTTGAAGAAAAAGTAAAGGTATCTCTGGTGCCTAAATCGCATGGGGATACAATATTCGGAGACGGTTAGTGGGGTAAATACTAGCATGTAACTTGGGGATAAGGATAACATAAGGTCGTGATTAACAATTCAAGATCATTCAAAACTAATGCATATAATCAAATGCATATACATACATATCACATGCCGTGATAGGGAACAACGCTTAACATACATTTTAAAACTTTAGCTTGGATTGTGCAACTCAACCGTCATAACATAAGAAGGCACATACGGGCTATATGGGGCCAGCTCTTTCCCAGCTGGTAGGGCCCCAGTGTGTGTGGTTACACTAACCAGAGAGTATACGTATGCACTATAGGGGACTCGAACCTCCCGGCATATCAAGGTAACATGATCACCAAATCATATAATACCATGTAGGTGACTCAAACCTCCCAATCAAATGATATTAATAAGGGGGACTCAAACTACCGGGTTATATAGACCCCCACATTGGCAATCGTGATTTTCAGTATTGGTTCTTCAAGACCTCTACTTTCACGACACAGCTACATAAGCCCCATTAAACCCCAATTAAAACAACTGGCACATACATTATCATTTATTGAATCATGATGTACATTTAGGTAGATATTATTAGTATCGTCATACCAACTACACTTGTAAGGTAACTTTAACATGCCACACCATTTACCATTCTTTCAGAGAAATCACAATACTTTTTGGTTCAATTACACATTGGCTTAGGAATTACACAACCCCTTAAGGTTCAATTCAAAAATCATTATTCTTGATTGACTTTTCACATTATGCATATAGTTCATGAGTAGTTCAATATGCATACTTTTCGTATTCAAAACCAATTTCACAATATGGGGTTGGGGTCATAACTACTTCAAAAGTCACAAGTTTGGGGAATCATAATCCCTAGTTCATTCACCATTCCCATGCATCAATTTGATTTTGAAAACCACTATTTAAAAATAACTCATAACATGAAACAATCACATAAAAAATAATTATTCAAGACCCTCAGCCCACATTTTCAAAACCAACCTTAATACCATATGAACAACACTTTAAAGCTCATGTTTTTAGCAAATTAATAATTAGGGAAGAGTAACATGCCTGAAATACCAAGTTTCACAAAAAGAATTTAACCCTTGAACCCTTGGATGGCCTACTTCTTGGAAACCCCAAGTATGGCTACTTGAGAGAATTTAAGAGAGCTTTGGGAGTGTTTGAGTACGTTATGAATGAGAAATAACCCTTCTTAAATGCTCTGTGAATGTGGGGTTTTAATTGGGTGAGAAGGGAATTGTCCAAAGTGCCCTCAATTTACAAAGTGAAATTTAGTCGTCAGTAATTACGAGTCACTATACGACTCGTATAGACTCATTATGACTGGTCACTACAAGTCATAGCCAAGACAGTCTCCAAGGCACTCATAATTTGTTGACCCTACAACTCAACCTATATGACTCGTAATGTGATCCTACGACTCATAGGGCCCAGTCATAGTCAACCCATCAACCATTTGGGGTATAAACTGGACACCCTATGATTTACACCCAGTGACTCATAACGTATCCTTACGACTCATAGTGAGCCACTCGTACTCAAAGCAAAACTCAACCACACACTTTCTGATTTGGTTATAATTCGTTCCAATGACTCATCAAGACTCCCTATGACTCATCAGGGGAATCGCAGTCAGGACAATAGGGATAAAATTTCAAAGACCAAAACTCGGGGCATTACATACTCCCTCTTTAGGATTATTCATCCTCAAATGATCGGACAAGGTGTTTATTAGCACGATTTGACTCCAAACACAACCAGACTTACCTTTAACAAATATATAAAATAAAGATGTTATGGAATACACATACCTAAAGAACGATTATTAGAAATGAGAAACAAGAATGGATACTTGTACTTCATGTCCTCCTAGGCTTCCCAAATATCTTCCTCGACCTTTTGGTTCCTCCAAAGAACCTTTACGAATTTCACTTCCTTAGTCCGTAACCGACGGACTTGTCAATCCAAAATCTTGACTGTAACTTCCTCATAGGATAAGGAATCCAAAATAACCACCTCCTTCAAAGGAATAACCATCGAAGGATCGCCCACGCACTTTCTCAATGTCGAAACATGAAGCATTGAATGAATAGAGCTCAAACTAAAAGGCAACTCTAATTTATATGCAATAATACCAACCCTTTTCAAAACCACATACGGACCAACATAATGGGGTCTGAGCTTCCCCTTTTCACTAAATCGCATCACTCCCTTCATGGGGGACACCTTTAAGAACACCCAATTACCAACAATGAAATCTAGCACCTTTTACCTCATGTCCGCATAGGACTTTTGATGACTTTGGGTGGCCTTAAGTCTACCTCAAATCACCTTCACCTTCTCCATGGCTTGGTGAACCAAATAAGGACCAAATAACTTGTTTTCACGACCTTAAACTACCTAATAGGAGACCTACATCTCCTACCAAACAAGGCCTCAAATGAATCCATACCAATGCTAGAGTGATAACTATTGTTGTAGGCAAATTCTATGAGAGGCAAGTGGTCAACCCAACTACCACCAAACTAAAATACACAAGCCCAAAACATATCTTCCAAATCCTGAATTGTACTTTCTTTTTACCCATCCGTCTGCGGGTGGAAAACAATACTAAGGGTCATCTTAGTCCCCAAACCTCATTAGAATGACCTCCAAAAGTGAGATGAGAACTGAGTACCCTGATTAGATAAGATGAAAATTAGAGTACCTTGCAACTTCACGATTTTCTCGATGAACAACTTAGCATAATCCTCTAAAGAGAAATAGTCTACACTGGCAAGAAGTGAGCAGACTTAGTCATCCTATCCATGATGACCCAAATTACATCAAATTGCTGGAGAGACCATGGAAGACCGGTAATAAAATCCATATTAATTATCTCCCATTTTCACACCGGCAACTCAATCTCATGAGTCAACCTACTAGGCCTCAATTGATCTACCTTCACTTCCAGACACACCATGCACTTATCCAAAAAATTGGTCATATCCCTCTTCATATTATTTCACCAATAAATCTCCTTAAGATTATGATACATTTTTGTCAAACTAGGATGAACATTATAACGCGACTCATGGGCTTTGGCCAAAATTCTCCCTTGCAACCTATTAATATTGGGAAAAAATAATCTAATTCCTTAAGATACCTGTAATACCTCGTATTTTTATCTAGCTTCAATTTGTCCTTAGAACATCAAACATCTTGCTTCATAGATGAATACGTTTTTATTCCCTGTTGTTTTTTTAAGATTTTGACTTTTTATCATGTGAAAAATTGAATAAGCTTTCCATAGATACCAAATTTACCTAAATCTGACACTCGGGCAAAGAGTTAGAGCCATTTTAGTAAGACAGTGTACCACCTGGTACTTTAGCGCATCACGGAGCCAGCCAAAATGGCAATCATCAAAATCCAGTGAGCCTCTGTGATTAGGGTGCATCACGCCAAGGCTCAATTTTAGAGTTGTCAATTTCCAGTACACCAATGTGATTCCACCGCGTCGCGGTGCCTTTCTAGTTTGCAACCAAGGTGGCAACGCAATTTCCACCGTGTCGCGCCACCAACCAGTTTTCCAATTGTCCAGTTTCCAGTGAGCTAGCATGATTTCACCACATCACGCCAGGATGAGAAATTGGGATTTTAAGATTTTCATTTTTTAATTTTAGGGACCATTTAGTAATCTCCCTAAAGCACCAATCAGTCTATACACGAGATTTAAACCCTCAATAGCCAAAATTGCTCATTTATTTACACTATTCCTCAAGAACAAAAGCATTCTCTCTCAAAGATATAAAATTCTAGCCCCAAAGTTTCAAAAGCAATCTCAAGAATCCTTCAAAAGCAATCTCAAGAATCCCTCCAAGATTCTTCAAGAACTTCAAGAATCTAGATTTTCAGGTATGTTAGATGTTGATTCTTGGGTTTCTACCGCCCAAGAAGTTCAAGAATCCCTTTCAAAATTCAAAGATTATATGTTTATGAGTTTTCATGATTTATGTAAATTAAAATTCATGTTTATGTGATTGTTGGTTTTTAATTCATGTTTTGGTTACAAAGTTCCAAACTTTGATCCTATTATGAGATGAATTTTATGATATTCATAATAAACCCTACAAAATGCATGTTGATTGATATAATCATGTCAATTAGGTGTATTAAATATTGTATGACCAAATTATGCTCCCCTATGTTTGACAAAATGCTTGTGTGAATGAAATAGGGTCATTATAGCATGGTGACAAGAAAACCCAATTATGTAAAAGTTCATGCATGCCAAGTGTTTGTTGAAAAACCTTAGTGAATGAATTGTGATATGTTACATGCATTCCTATTTATGTGTATTCATTATTAAATGAGTTATGAGACAGAAGCATGCCTCCCTAGATGATTACATAGTTATGATTTCCAAGTGCTTGAATGTAATACCCCGCATGTTTCTAAGCTAGGAGACGAACCATTTTTCCTACATATGAAATCTCTTATCCTGTGATTCATACTTGATTACATGACTTACAATGAGTATCCATGACTTACATGACTTACAGCGATAATATAGCTTATTATGTGTTAAGAATGTTCATATAAGTCACTTAAGGAAATACAAGCTAAGAGTTTTTGAATCCATCAAGTTTTAGTGTTTGATTTCGTAAGGGTCATATTTGAATGAGTATAACTCAATGTTAATGTGGTATTTCTGAATATTTCTACCCACCAAATTATAGAGAATTGAATTATCTTTCCAACGATACCAATTTCATCAAAATTTGACACCCGATCTAGGATTTATGGCTTTCCGAAGTAGAGTGCGTCGCCTAACCGATCGCACATGGCCACTGGAAAGCATATGCGATAGCATATGCAGTGCCTATGTAAATATAGGAGATAGAATATGCGGCTCCAATGTAGATATAGGCGATATCATATGCGGCGCCTATGTAAATTTAGGCGATATCATATGCAGCGCCTATGTAAATATATGCGATATCATATGCG
>NC_061113.1:114364896-114385948 GCF_002878395.1 Capsicum annuum | reverse complement strand
TTCATGGACTCCTTTCATCCATGAAGCTCAAGAACCATCTTCTAAATTATGTATTATGATGTTTATGTTGTTGGTGGTTGATGTTCATGTAGTTGGAGTTTGATGATGCCTAAGATGGGATCTTTGTATGTTTTGTGTGAGGATATGGTGGTATTTAATGTATAAATATATGAAATTAGTGGTTGAATATTTGTAATCTTGATGAATCCACCTATGCCTAAGATATCCATGTAAGGTGTTTGTGAAAATACCTAAGGGAATAGAAATCATGATTTTATGACATAATAAGTCCTAAATGACTATTCAATGTTCTAAGTTTATGTTCAACGTGATCCCCATGCTATTATCTTGAATTGAAGATGTTTTATGAGATGCTCATGATATTGTTGTGATATGAAATGACTATGTTATTGAAGCCATACAAGTATATACATGTTGTGTGCATTCCCAATCATGTGATAGTTTGTTGAGAATCATTCTTATTATGAAATCCTTACTTATGATATTGTGAATTGTGGACTCTACTCTTATGATCAAGTCAGTCATGTGTGTCAGTTTCCTTTCATTGAGTCCTGGGGGTACTTGTACCCGAAAACTATAGCTGTGTGCCTAGAGCTAGTGTCATGTTTCAAGATATCCTCAGTCAATCTATGCTCCATAGATTTCAGTTAGTCATGTGACTCAAAAAAACTTAGAAATCTCAGTAGTTTAGTAGTCCCAGTAGTTTCAGTACTCTCAGTCAGACCTCAGATCTCAAGTAGCTTTTTCGTAAGTCAACGGAACTCAGTGAATTCAGCTTAGTTAAGCTAAGAAAATATTATCAGCTCAGTTAATCAGTTTATAAATCAGTTGAGTTCAGTTAGTCAGTTCAACGCAGTTAATCTTTTTAGAGTATTTCAGTTGGGAGTAGGGACTAGCACCGAGCGAGTACATGGATGGCGATTTTTCCCGTTATAAAGGCAGAGTTGTTAGCAGCAATCCCTGTACTCCAGAACTGCGTAGCTAATGTAAGACAGGAGTCACCCATCAGATTAAGGCTATACTTGACTTATTATATTGCCTTAGGCTTGATTTCCTATTTAGGATCACCCGTCAGAGAGGCTTGACCATAGTAGAGGTCTCTACCCGTGGCACAGTATTGACACCCTTTCAATCAAGGAAAAGATTAGACCCTACCAGTACAGTATTGGGGCATGTCGGTTAGGTTACTACCTCCCACAGTCACAGTTACAATTCCAGTTTCAGTATCCATCTTTAGAGTAAAAATCAGGAATCAGGACTGTCAGATACAGTCATCGATCTCAGTAAGGAACTCAGATAGTTCCACTGATTCCTGAACCATCCCGTCAGATAGTCTTGGCCCCATATTTAGATGCATATTATTAGATCTAGAGGTCACCCGGCAGACAGGCTTGATCTCAATCTCAGATTCAGTCGAGTATTCTCATTATCAGTTTCAGAGATCACTCGTTAGCTAGGATTAATCTCAGACTTGGATGTTCAGATACAATTTGGAACTCAGATAGTTTTCTCCAAAATTAGGACTATTAGATAAAGTCATCCATGTTATCAATCATTCAGTATCTCAGTATCACGAAACTCATGTTGTTAGAGTTCAAACTTAAGTAGTTAGTATCTCCACGAGTTCAGTAGCATTTACATATGTATGTATGTATGTATGTATGTATTCTCACGTTCATATTAGTTAGCATGTTCATGTATATAAACCCCATGTATTTAGCCTACCCCTACGTATACTCAGAACTTTAGTTGTACTGACGCATTTGTGCTATAGTGCTTTCTTTTTATGTTACACCATAGGTTTTGAGGTGCAGATTCCAGATCAGTAGTAGCAGTTTAGTATGCAGTGAGTCCTCATCTTTCGAGGACATGATCGTTACATTTATTATTCCAGTATTTCAGTTTATTTTTAGTTTAGGGAGTTTGTTGGAGACATGTTCCTTCATCTCCTTATTCAGACAGTTTAGAGGCTTTCAGACGATTATAGAGTTTTCAGATTTAGACTTTAGTATTTTCAATTTTGTTTTGGTACTGTGATACAACCTTATTTAAGATATTTTATTATTCAAGATTGAACCTTACGCCCTCTTTGTTCATGTTTTCGCATTTTATATGTATATTATGCAGTTACAGGTACAAATATCAATCATGGGTTAGCTTGTGGTCCTTTGGGGTCATGAGCACCGTGTAGCATTCTGATTCAGAAAATCAGGGCATTAAAAACTTGGTATTAGAGCCTAAGGTTCAATAGAGTCGTAGGAAGTCTGAAAGCCGCATCTAGTAGTGTCTTGTACATGGGTGTGTTGCGTGCCACATTTATGTACAGGAGGCTATAAGATGTTTTAGGAATAGTTTCCCTTCTTTCAGTACTCATATCGTGCCATTGAGCAAAACCTCAAGTTGAACTCTCAGTTTAATCCTTGTTCCTCTTCTATTTGCAGAACATGCCTCCTAAGAAGAGAACAGGGAATCAGTCAGCCCCGCAACCCGCACATCCTTTGAATGAGAATGTGTCACATGCAGAATTTTGGGCAGCTTTTCAGGCGCTAGCCCAGGCTGTGACCACTAGTATTCAGGGCAATCGACAGACTGCAGCTCCACCCCAGCAAGATGGGGATTCAACTGCAGCCAGAATCAGAAATTTTATGAGAATGAACCCTCCAAAATTCTTTGGGTCAGTAATAGGTAAGGACCCATAACTGTATCTAGAAGAGGTAAAGAAGATCACCCAAATCATATATCTGTCAGAGGAGGAGAGTATGGAATTAGCGTCCTATAGGTTGAAAGATATTGCTCATGCTTGGGTAGTGTTGTGGAAGAAGAGTAGAGGGGAAGATGCAACTCCTATGACTTGGCAGATATTTCAGGATGCCTTCTTAGATAAGTTTTCCCCGTTAGACATGAGAGAAGCTAAGGTAGAAGATTTTATGACCCTGAGACAGGGCTCTATGACAGTGAAAGAGTATTGTCTTAAGTTCAACCAGTTACCTAAGTATGCTCCTGACTTGATAGCTGACCCTAGAGCGAGTATGAGTAAGTTTGTGACTGGTGTGTCCAGGTTAGTATTGAAAGAATGTAGAACAGCTATGCTCAATAGGGACATGGACCTTGATAGGTTAATGATTCATGCTCAGCAGATAGAGGCAAATAAGTCTAAAGAGAGGGAGAGGTCTAATAAAAGATTGAGAACAGGTAGTTATAGCTTTTCTCTGCTGGGTCACAGGGTGGTAATCGTTCTCACCATAGTCAGAAAAATTCAGCCCCTGTTCCATCTTCAGCTAGTGTGCCCACACCTAACTTTGGAGATGTTAGTCATGGTGGGGCACCAGGATCCAAAGCCCAGAGTAGTGTTAGAAGTGAGCGTAATTATCCACTTTGTAGAGAGTGTGGCAAGAATCATCTAGGTGCATGTAGAGCTAATAGTCAGGTATGTTTTGGGTGCGGTAAGCCAGGCCACAGAATGTGGGAGTGTAGCGTGTTAGCTCAGAAAGGTAGAGATTCGCATGAGCAGGCTGCAAATCCCAGCACCAATAGTGGTCAGCGTCAGAATCGACTCTATTCACTCTAGACTCACCATGATCCATAAATTTTCCCTAACCTAGATTCGGGTACGTCACAAGTTTTTCATGATCATTGTATGCATTTTTAGATATATTGTGCTCGTTTGATCTTATGTTTCCACATGAGTTAGTCAGTAACATTAGCAGGTCTAGTTCAGTTCATGCATCATGCATTAGTCTCAGCTCTCCAATGTTTAGTTATAATCTAGTTCGTAGATGTCCTGTGCATCACCCCAGTATCTCAGCAAGGTAAACATTCCTAGAGGGACATAGTGTCCCAAAGGGGAGATGCTCCACCTTTTCTTGATGCTTTCATGTTCTCGTTATAACTAGTTATCAAGTGCCATGGCATAATCAGTCAAGCTTTCAAGAGTCAGCTCGGTCAAATATTCAGGCATTAGATATACGTGTTCAGTAGAGAAAGTACTATTTATCAGTATCTTCACTCATACATTTACATATCATGTCAGTCATGTAATTATGCATCAGATATGCATGGATTCATCCTTTCAGTTGTGCATCAGATATGAATTCTCATTTTGAGAAAACTCACTTTATTAGAATCCTCAGTCTTATATTCATGAATCAGTTTCCCATGCATCAGATATGCCTGTTCAGTATGTTGTGCTCAGCTTTTAGTCATGTCAGTCATGAACCCATGTTTCAGTAGTGTATGTCTTGTAAGTACTTCATCTTATCATCTCTCCCTCCTCAGTTAATTTCCATTCGATGACGAATGTTCCCAAGGGGGAGATATTGTAATACCCCACATGTTTCTAAGCTAGGAGATGAACTATTTTTCCTACATATGAAATCTCCTATCCTGTGATTCATACTTAAGTACATGACTTATAATGAGTATCCTAGCTATAAGATAGCTTATGATGCATTAAGCATGTTCATATGAGTCACTTAAGGTAATACAAGCTAAGAGTTTTTGAATCCATCAAGTTTTAGTGTTTGATTTCATAAGGGTCATATTTGAACGAGTATAACTCAATGTTAATGTGGTATTTATGCATATTTATACCCACCAAATTATAGAGAATCGAATTATCTTTCCAACGATACCAATTTCATCAAAATCCGACACCCGAGCTAGGAGTTATGGCTTTGCGAAGTAGAGTGCGTCGCCTAACCAATCGCACATGGCCACTGGAAAGCATATGCGATAGCATATGCGGTGCCTATGTAAATATAGGTGATAGCATATACAGCGCCTATGTAGATATAGGCGATATCATATGCGACGCCTATGTAAATTTAGGCGATATCATATGCGGCGCCTATGTAAATATATGCGATATCATATGTGGCGCATATCTTATGGTTTCAAGTGACTTAAACACTCCATTTTGAGTTATTTTAAGGGTAATTAAGTCTTTTAACACCCCTTACATGTCCCTAAACTTAACCCTATGAAATATATAGCTCCTAATTACATTACAACCCTACTAACATTTTAAGTTTATCATCCAAGAGCATAAAAGAGAAAAACAACTAGGGTTGCATAATTAAGCTTGAATATCCAATTTCAAGGAAATTCCTCCGTCAATCATCAAGAATCTTCCTTCTAAGGTATGCGTGAGTTGATTCATGGACTCCTTTCATCCATGAAGCTCAAGAACCATCTTCTAAATTATGTATTATGATGTTTATGTTGTTGGTGGTTGATGTTCATGTGGTTGGAGTTTGATGATGCCTAAGATGGGATCTTTGTATGTTTTGTGTGAGGATATGGTGGTATTTAATGTATAAATATGTGAAATTGGTGGTTGAATATTTGTAATCTTGATGAATCCACCTATGCCTAAGATGTCCATGTAAGGTGTTTGTGAAAACACCTAAGGGAATAGAAATTATGCTTTTATGACATAATAAGTCCTAAATGACTATTCAATGTTCTAAGTTTATGTTCAACGTGATCCCCGTGCTATTGTCTTGAATTGAAGATGTTGTATAAGATGCTCATGATATTGTTGTGATATGCAATGACCATGTTATTGAAGCCATGCAAGTATATACATGTTGTGTGCATTCCCGATCATGTGATAGTTTATTGAGAATCGTTCTTATTATGAAATCCTTACTTATGATATTGTGAATTGTGGACTCCACTCTTATGATCAAATCAGTCATATGTGTCAGTTTCCTTCCATCGAGTCCTGGGGGTACTTGTACCCGAAAACTATAGTTGTGTGCCTAGAGCTAGTGTCATGTTTCAAGACATCCTCAGTCAAGCTATGCTCCATAGATTTTAGTTAGTCACGTGACTCAGAAAAACTCAGAAATCTCAGTAGTTTAGTAGTCCCAGTAAATCAGTATACTCAGTCAGACCTCAGATCTCAAGTAGCTTTTCCGTCAGTCAACGAAACTCAGTGAATTCAGCTTAGTTCAGCTAAGAAAATATTATCAGCTCAGTTAATCAGTTTATAAATCAGTTCAATTCAGTTAGTCAGTTCAGCGTAGTTAGTCTTTTTAGATTCTTTCAGTTAGGAGTAGGGACTAGTACCGAGCGAGTGCAGGGATGGTGGTTTTTCCCATTATAAAGGCAGAGTCATTAGCAGCAATCCCTGTACTCTAGAACTGTGTAGCCAGCGCAGGACAGGAGTCACCCATCAAATTAAGGCTATACTTGACTATTATATAGCCTTAGGCTTGATTTCCTGTTCAGGGCCACCCGTCAGAGAGGCTTGACCATAGTAGAGGTCTCTACCTGTGGCACGGTATTGACACCCTTCCAATCAGGGCAAAGATTAGACCCCACCAGTATAGTATCGGGACATGTCGGTTAGTTTACTACCTCCCACAGTCACAGTTCCAGTTATAGTTTCAGTATCAATCTTCAGAGTAGAAATCAGGAATCAGGACTGTCAAATACAGTCATCGATCTCAGTAAGGAACTCAGATAGTTCCATTGATTCTTGGACCATCCCGTTAAAGAGTCTTGGTACCATATTCAGATGCTTATTATTAGATCTAGATGTCACCCGACAGACAGGCTTGATCTCAATCTCAGATTCAGTCGAGTATTCTCATTATCAGTTTCAGAGATCACTCGTTAGCTAGGACTGATCTCAGACTTAGATGTTCAGATACAGTTTGGAACTTAGATAGTTTTCCTTAGAATTAGGACTGTTAGATACAGTCATCCATGTTATCAGTCATTCAGTATCTCAGTATCACAAAACTCATGTTGTTAGAGTTCAAACTCAAGTAGTCAGTATCTCCACGAGTTCAGTAGCAGTTACGTATGTATGTATGCATGTATGTATGTATTCTCACGTTCATATTAGTCAGCATGTTCATGCCTATAAACCCCATGCATTTAGCCTACCCCTACGTATACTCAGTACTTTAGTTGTATTGATGTATTTGTGCTATAGTGCTTTCTTTTTATGTTACACCATAGGTTCTGAGGTGCAGATTCCAGATCAGCAGTAGCAGTTTTGTAAGCAGTGAGTCCTCATCTTTTGAGGACATGATTGTTACATTTATTATTCCAGTATTTCAGTTTATTTTCAGTTTAGGGATTTAGCTGAAAACATGTTCCTTCAACTCCTTATTCAAACAGTTTAGAGGCTTTCAGACGATTATAGAGTTTTCAGATTTAGACTTTAGTATTTTTAGTTTTGTTTTGGTACTATGATACCACCTTATTTTAGATATTTTATTATTCAAGATTGAACCTTACACCCTCTTTGTTCATGTTTCCACATTTTATATGTATATTATGCAATTAAAGGTACAGATATCAGTCATAGGTTAGCTTGTGGTCCTTCAGGGTCATGAGCACCGTGTAGCATTCCGGTTTAGAAAATCGAGGCATTACATTGAAGAGAAGCCTCATTGATTGTATTGTGAATAATTTGCTATTGCCATGTTATGTACGAGTTGTCCTATCTTGTATTATTTATGTTATTGAGTCTTGGGGGTATTTAATACCCGACCACCTAGCTGATTGTCTAGAGCCAATGTCAGTTTCATGATAACCTCAGTCATGCTATAATTAATAATACTCTCAATCAGTTACAGAACTCAGTAGAACTCAGACAGTTATAGAACTTAAAAAATCTCAATAATCTCAGTATCAGTAGTATTCCAGCTTCAGTTCGGTAATCAATTCAGAACTCAATAGTATTCCGCTAGTCAATGAAACTCTATAAACTCAGCTTAGCTCAATTAATCAGTACGATCAGTAATAGATTTAGCTTAGCCTAGTATAGTCTAAGAATCAGTTCAGAGTCTTTTAGTTGGGAGTAGAATTCAGCATCGAGCGAGCCTAGGGATGGGGGCTCACCTTTTAGATAGAACTACGATCCCTAGAAGCAATCCCTAAGTTCCAGAACTATGTAGCCAGCATAGGTACGAGATGTCACCCGTGATAGGACTAACTCCACAAAAAGTTATCTTTACCCGTGGCATGGTACTGACGCCCTTCCAACTGGGGTTACAGGTTGGATCCCAAACTAGCTAGCAAAGGGGCATATTAGTTAGATGACTACTTCCCACAGTCTTAGTTTCAGTCTCAGTCTTCAGAATAGAACTCAAATCAGTATTATGAAAATCAGGACTATCAGATACAGTGACCCAAATCAGTAAAGAACTTAGATAGTTCCATAGATCCAGAGATCACCCGCTCGATAGGACTGATCTCATATTAAGTCAATCATTATCATTATAAGTAGATTCAGAGATCACCTGCTAGGTAGGATTAATCTCAGCTTCAGTCAATCAGATATCAGTATTAGTAGACTCAGACATTAGAAGTTCAGTTATTAGAATTCAGAATTCAGTGTTACTACAATTTCAGTTATAGTTTATGCACTCATGCATGTATACTCATTCAGTAGTCTCATTTTATTCAGTCAGTAATGTTCATGCATATGAACCCTTGCATTCAGTCTTACCTCATCTAGCGTACCAATATATTCCCATGTACTGACGCATACTTTTCTCTTAAACTATGGTGTTTTATACCATGATTCAGAAGCACGGGATCCAGCGCACCCTTAGCAGTTCAGATTCAGCCAACAGCAGTAGACTTAGCAGTGAGTCCTCATCATTTGAGGATGTCCCTTATTTCTTTATTGCATCATATTCAGTATTTTGGTAGTTGGGGAATTATCCCATCAACTCCTTATTCAGACAGTTTAGAGGCTTTCAAACTACAGTATTTTTCAGACTAGTTGTTCAGACAGATATTTTAGTTTTGATACTGTTAAATTTTATTCAGTTTTATTTAAGTATTGAACCTTATGGAAAGTTTCTGCCATTTTTTTGCATTTATTATAGTACATTGTTCAGTACTCAATTACAGATATCAGTCAAGGGTTAGCTTGTGGTCCTTCGGGGTCATGAGCATCGTGTAGCGTCCGGGGTTCAGAATCCCAATACCATCACCACCCATCTCAAAAATTATCATATTCTACCTACCTACACCATTCTTAATTTGGATAAAGATAAGATCCAATATTTGCTTCTCTTTTACTTCAGCACCAAGAGATAACTTCACCACCTCTTGAAAAATCACAACACCATTTTGGGGTCCAAAATAAGAACTCCAAGATTTGCCAAATGGTGAATATCCTTCACTAAATCCCACTCCTGTTCATCCACATGAGATAAGCTTCTCATGTACAACCTACTAAGAGCATCAGCAACCATGTTAGCTTTACCTGAATGATAGTGAAGACTCATATCATAGTCCTTGAGCAACTCAAACTATCTCTTTTGTCTGAGATTTAGCTCCTTCCGAGTGAGCACATATTGCCAAATTTTATGATCAAAATAGATATTGACATGGACTCCATACAAATAATATCACCAGATTTTTAATGTAAACATCACAACTAATAATTCCAAATCATGGGTTGGGTAATTCTTCTCATGGACTTTTAATTATCTAAAGGCATAAGCAACCACCTTGCCATGCTGCATCAACACACAACCCAGTCCCACCCGGGATGCATCACAATAGACAACAAAACCATCAGGGCCCTCAGGTAGAGTCAAGACCACAGTTGAAGTCAACTTATCCTTAAGCTTCCTGAAACTACCCTCACAAGCATCAGACCACAAGAATTACACTTTTTCCTGGGTTAACTTACTTAATGGGGCAGCAATAGAAGAAAAACTCTCTACAAACCTTCTATAATAGCTAACTAAACCCAATAAGCTCTAAATATTGATTGGAATCGTAGGCCAAGGTCACTTCTTAACCACCACAACCTTCTGGAGATCCACCATGATCCTTTCACTAGAAACAACATGTCCCAGATAAGCCGCAATATTTAACCAGAACTCATACTTGGAAAATTTTACATACAACTGTTGCTCCTTGAAGTTCTGCAACACAAGGCAGAGGTGATCAGCATAATCCTCCTCACTCTTTGAATACACCAAAATATCATCGATAAAGACAATCACGAACAAATCTAAGAACTGTCAGAAAACTCAATTCATAAGATCCATAAACAATGCTAGGGCATTGGTCAAACCGAAGGACATCACTAAAAACTCAAAGTGACCATACCGCATTTAAAAAGCAATCTACCTCCCTAATATTCAACTGATGATAACCCGATCAAAGATTAATCTTAGAAAAGAACTTAGCACCCTAGAGCTGATCGAACAGATCATCAATCCTCGAAAGAGGATACTTATTCTTCATGGTCACCTTATTCAAATAGCAGCAGTTAATACACATCCAAAGGGACCCATCCTTCTTATGCACAAAAAGAATAGGAGCACTACCTAGAGACACACTAGGGCAAATAAAACCCTTGTCAAAAAGATCTTTCAACTGCTCCTTGAGTTCTTTTAACTCAGCCGGAGCCATTCTTTAAGAAAGGATATAAATAGGACGAATCTTCAAAAGAAGATCAATCCTAAAATTAATTTCCCTATCGGAGGGAATACCAGGAAGATTATCAGGAAGCACCTCAAGAAATTCACAAATTACAAGGATAGACTGCAAAGAAGGATTTTTGGATCTAGAATCCTTAACATGCATTAAGTGATAGAGGTATCCTTTAGAAACTAATTTCCGAGCTCTAAGGTACGAAATAAACCTTACCTTAGGTACTAGGGAACTACCTCACATTGAATCACCGGCTCATTAGGGAAATGAAAACTAACCCATGGGGTCCGACAATCAAGAGACGCATAGCACGAATACAACCAATCCATCACCAAAATCAAATCAAATTCTAATATGTCCAACTCTATCAGGTCTGCCCAGGTCTCTCTGCCATAGACCGACATCACATAACCCCTATAGACCCTTTTAACCACAATAGAGTCACCCATCGAGGTGGACATAGAGAAGGGGTCCGAAATACATTCAGGATCAAAACTAATATAGATTGCCATATAAAGGGTCACATAAGATAAGGTAGACCTGGGATAAAGTAAATAATATAAATCACGAGTTTGAGCATACCAGTAACAACTTCGGGGGATGTCTTAGAATCTTGGCAGGTAGTAAGAATATACAGACGGTTCCAACCAGCGTCAAAGCCAGAAGAAGATGCATCACCTTTTGGTACGGGAGCTAATGAAGTAGCAACAAGAATCTTATTTACCCCAGAAGCAACTTTAGAAAGAAAATCCCTATGCATATGACCAATGTAACTACATTTAAAGCACTTGTTCCTCCCTTCTTCCCAAACACCATAGTGCACCTAACCAAAACATCTATAAAGAGAATACGATGGAGCTGACTGAGCCCCACTATCTTGAGGCTTGGCTCCTAGTGCTTTAAACCCACTATTATACTGAGAATAAATATCACCCTATGTCTTTGGATAAGTAGAACTAGCCATAGAGTAGAAACCAGAATTGTCTGACTTCTTCTTAGACCATTTTCCATCATCTTTACCACTTTGTTGCAGACCTTTATCCTAATCCAAGTAATGAAACTTCTTATTCTGCCTTTTACTTATCTCCGCTTGCTTCTTATTTTCCTCTTCCACTTGTTGCATATACACCACAAGTCTAGAGATGTCCATATCCTTATTTAATAAAACAACTTTGCTCTCCAAAATCAACTCGTAGGACAACCCAGAGGAAAACTTCCTCATTCGATCCTTTATGATAGACACCAGTTTAGGAGCATAAGGTGACAACTGATGAAAATTCAAGGCATACTCCTTTATTTTTATCCTACCTTACTTTAAATTCATGAATTCCATAACCTTCGCCTCCTTTAACTCCTAAGGAAAGAAGCGATCAAGGAAGGCGTTAGAGAAATCATTCCACACAGACTCAATATTATCTTTCCTAGACTGGTCTTACTCCTCATACTACTGATATATCATATCCTTCAACTGATAAGCTGCAAACTCTAAACCCTTCACATTTGTAGCATGCATCACACAAAAGATCTTTTTTACATCTCATCAATGAAATTTTAATGTTCTCAACTTTAGAACCAGTGAAAATAGGATGACTCAACCTTACAAATTGGCCAACTTAAGTGGCCTTGGAGGATGAAGGAACACACTTAATATGGGAGTTCACCAACTGGGTAAGAAAATTAATCAACTGGCGAAACTCAACATTAGACACGTCAGCCTGGAGTGCTTGAGAAAGGATAGAGGGAACCGGTGGAACTCTCTAAGGGTAATCAGAAGCAACTACCCTTGATCGGGTCTAAACTTTGGAGTAGGATGAGCTCCATCTACATTATCCTCATATGGGATAGAAAAGTTTCCATAGACATAAGATCTTCTAGGAGGCATGATTTGAAAAGCAAAAATATGAAAATTAGAAGAGATTCAAGACCTTAGACTCTATAGATTGAAATGGAACAACAAGAAAGGAAAACATTCCTAAATGCCTCGTAGTCTCTCCCCTATAAGTGTGGCATGCTACACACCCATAAAAGAGAGTCTATTTGACACGGCTTTATGGACACCTAATGATACAAACCTAGGCTTTAATACCATCTTTGTCACGACCTAAACTAGGGCTTATCGATGATGGGTATCTCAAGTCCCACATGGATTAGAGATCACCCTCTACACCAAACTAAACCAAACACAATACCCCAATGGATTAATCCAAACATATAACAAGATAAGTCTAAAGAATAAAAGGTATGTCTATAACTGATAGCCATCGATCAGCCAAAAAACCTGCCGACCAATATCGCCCAAGTCCACAATAATCCAACAAAGCCTTTTAACACAAGAACCAAAATCCATTCTTAGTTAGGACATGTCCCTGACTCTGACAGATGACAATGATAATGAAAATAATAATGTTAATGATAATGAAACTCTCAACTCTAGTCTATGATAAGAACTGATGAAATTTCTAAGTTTTTTGAAGTATAGAAGATCACCATTTCACTAAAATGAACCGACGAATCAAGTCGATCTACCTAACTTCGTGTAGGAAAAGTAGAGGTATCTCTGATGCCTGCATCACGTGGGGATACAGTATTTGAAGATGATTAATGGGGTGAACACTAGCATATAACTCGGGGATAAGGATAACATAATGTCGTGATCAACAGTTCAAGATTATTTAAAACCAATGCATATAATCAAATACATATACATTTATATCACATGTCGGGATAGGGAATAAGGCTTACCATGCACTTTAAATGGATTCTGCAGCTCAATCGTCATAACATAAGAAGCCACCCATGGGCTATATGGGCCAGCTCTCCCATAGTTGGTAGGGCCCCAGTATGTGTGGCCGCATAAACCGAGGGTATACATATCCACTACGGGATACTTGAACCTCCCGACATATCAAGGTGACACGAGTATCAAATCATATAATATGATGTGGGAGACTCGAACCTCCTAATCAAATGATATTAATAAAAGAGACTCGAACCACCCAGTCATATAGACCCCTACGTCGTCAATCGCAATTTCTAGTATTTGTCCGCTATGACCTCCGGTTTCACGACCCAGCTACACAACCTCATTAAAGCCCAAGTGTAAAATACATAGGTTTAGATTTATGTAGAAAGTAGAAGAGATACATGACTTAAACAAGATGACACACCAATAATCTTGACTTCTCCTTGCCACTAGATGAGTACCCTTCAAACCCTAGCCTTCAATCTTGCTTCAAGAAGCCGTTGTAGTATTTAGGAGTGTTTAAGTCTTGTAAAATGAAGACTTTGGAGGCTAAAATTCCTTATATAGTGAGAGGGGTTAGGGCTTTAGGCAAGGGAAATAACCACAAGGTCCTTATTTAAAAACTGGAAAGTTCACTCATGTAGGGGTACGGCTCCCCCATACGGCTCCCTTAGCAATCGTACCCTAGGTTAAGAGTGGTACCCTAACTTATACCTTATGCTTCTCCTAGGTCAACCACACTTTTGTAGGTACGAGTGGGCACCCTTGAGTTGTAACCAAAGGGTACGAATCAACCCGTAACTCATATAGATAACCCATAAGTAAAATAGTCCACTTAAGATAGGTCCATGCTCCATATGGTTGAGTAGTATACGACTTGTATACATTGGTTACGACCAAGGGGAGGTCATGTCATATAAAAAATAGTATAACACCCTCATGGACTGATCAAGGAATAAAAAGGGAGGGCAAGGTGGGTACGAGTTGTGACTAAGGGTATGACTCAAGGCTCTAGTCGTAACCAACTCAGAGGCACAAAAATGAAGTTATTTTTCAATGGTTTAATGCCTAGGTGTTTCAATTCTCCCCCACTTGGATCATTCGTCCACGAATGAAGGGCAAGGCATGCATAAACACAAGTTAACATATCAACATGCATCAACTCAACCTTTACATAAGTTAGAAATAATTACACAACAAGGATACAACACAACACATATCATGATTATCAACAAGCAACCATTTCATTTCATTGGTCTTGGGACTCCAACCCATTACTTATCTAACACTTACTCATTTTAGGACCTAGGGACTTCAACCCATCGATTTTCAAAGATATAATGCAACTCAAAGCATTGGGAACTTTAACCCATTATCTATCAAAGACATGAATCAACTCAAGGCACTAAGGACTTAAACCCAGCATAATAAAACACAAATCATTTCAAAGCATTAGGGATTTGAACCCTTTGTCTGGCAAGATACAAATCAATTCTCACATTGGGAACTCTAATCCATTGTCTAGCAAAACATAAATTAATTCAAAGCTTAGAAACTTCAACCTATTGTCTATCAATACATACATCAAAGTAAGGCTACTAACATATACCTCTATCATAAGCTTCTGGAACAGAAAATAAATACGGATACTTGGACTTCATGTATTCTTTCTCCTCCCAAGTAGCTTCCTCAAACTTTTGGTTCCTCCATGGAACCTTCACCGAAGCCACTTCTTTCTTTCATAACTGGCAAACTTGCTGGTCCAATATCCTCACCAGGATCTCCTTATAGGATAAGGAGTCTGAGATACCAACATCTTCCGAAGGAACAACTAAGGAAGGATTACCCACACATTTCTGCAACATAAACACATAGAAAATAGGGTGAATAGAGTTCATACTAGAATGCAACTCCAACTCATAGGCAACATTGCCAACCCTATTCATAATAAAGTAAGGACCAATATATTGGGGACTAAGTTTTCCTTTTTTACCGAACCACATCACTCCTTTCATGGATGACACTTTCAAGAATACCCAATCGTCAACACAAAACTCTACGTCCCTATGCTGCACATCCACATATGACTTTTAACAACTATCACGAATCACTTTCACCTTCTCTAAGGTTTAGTGAACTAAGTTAGGTCGAAGCACCTTACCATCGCCAACTTTGTACCACCCAATAAGGGATCAACATCTCTTACCATACAATGCCTCAAAAGACTCCATGCTAATACTAGAGTGGTAACTATTATTATAGGCGAATTAAATCAAAGGCAAGTGGTCATACCAACTACCACCATAATCAATTACATAATCCCGCAACATATCCTCTAATATTTAGATAGTTCTCTGCTTGACCATCCATTTGCGGGTGGAAAGAGGTACTAAGGCACACCTTAGTTCCTAAACCTCTTTGGAATAACTTCTAAAAGTAGGATGAAAATGGAGGACCACAATCTGAGATAATAAACACCGGAGCACCATGCAACTTCACGATCTCCGTAAGATACAACTGCGTATAATATTCCTCCGAGAAATTAGTCCTCATGGGAAAGAAATGAGCTAACTTGGTCATTATATCAACAATAACCCAAATAGAATCACATTGATTCTGGGATCTAGAAAGACCGGTAATGAAATCTATATTAATTGCCTTTCATTCCCACTCAAGCAAGGCAATCTCTTAGTAAAACCACCGGGCCTTATGTGCTCAACCTTTTCTTGTAAGCACACCATACATTTAGCCACATGGCTAGCAATATCACGCTTCATATTATTCCACCAATGAAACTCTCTAAGGTCATGATACATCTTGGTGGAATCGGGATGAATAGCATAACGGGCCCATGAGCCTCGGACTTAACTCTTTCCCTTAATCTATCGACATCGGGAACACATAGCCTACCTTGGTACCTCAAGATACAATCACCACCAACCACAAAGTCCGCGACCTTGTGTTGACCCATATTATTCTTGATCTTCATCAAGTTGGGGTCCAAGAATTATTTTTTTTATCTCCACAATAAGAGATGATTGAGATACCGAATGTACAAACAAACCACCATTCTTTGCCAAAGATTTAACTCCTTTTGAGTAAACACATATTGGAGGCTCTTATGATCAAAAATATCAACATGAACACCTAGAGATAATGCCACCAAATTTCAAAGCAAAGACCACGACTAATAATTCTAGGTCATGGGTGGGGTAGTTCTTTTCATGAACTTTCAATTGCCTAGAAGCATAGACCACCACCCTACATGTTGCATCAACCCGTAACCAAGACCAATACAAGAAGCATCATAATAGACCATAAAACCATCACTACCCTCGGGTAAGGTCAAAATTAAAACTAAAGTCAACTTATCCTTTAACTTCTCAAAACTACCCTCACATGCATCGAACCACAAGAATTTGACCCACTTTTGGATCAAATTGGTCAATGGGGAATCTGTAGTGGAATAACTCCCACACACCTTCGATAATAACCGGATAGACCCAAGAAGCTTCGAAAGTCAGTTGGAGTATAGGTCTAGGCTACTTCTTAACCTCTACAACCTTTTGGGGATCTACCATGATCCCTTCACTAGAGATGACATAACCGAGAAAAGCTATGGCTTTCAACCAAAACTCATACTTGGATAACTTGGCATATAAACAATGATCCTTCAAAGTTTGCAATACAGCACGAAGGTGATCTACATGATCCGCCTCACTCTTAGAATAGACTAAGATATCATTAATGAAGACAATGACAAACATATCCAAGAACGAATGGAAGACCCTATTCATCAAGTCCATAAATGTCGTTGGGGCATTGGTCAACCCAAAAGACATGACAAGGAACTATAGTGACCATACCTGTATCTAAAGGCAGTCTTAGGGATATTCGCATCCCTAATCTTAAGCTGATGATAACCCAATCTAAGATCAATCTTAAAGAAACAATTTGCACCTTAAAGTTGGTCAAATAAATCATTGATCCTAGGGAAAGGATATTTGTTCTTTACGGTCACTTTGTTCAATTGATGATAATTAATGCACATACGAAGGGAACCATCCTTCTTGCGCACAAATAACAGAGGAGCATCCCAAGGAGATACACTAGAATAGATAAAACCTTTATCTAAGTGGTCCTTCGATTTCTCCTTAAGTTCTCTCAACTCTGCCGGAGCCATTCTATAAGGAGGGATAGAGATCAGATAAGTGTCTAGAACAAGATCAATCCCAAAATCGATTTCTCTATCGGGAGAAACACTGGGTGATCATAATGAAATACTTAGGGAAACTCATTCACCACAAGAATAGATTCTAGAGAAGGCTCTTCTAAGTTAGAATTTTTAACCCGAACTAAATAATACAAACACCCTTTTTAAAATCAACTTTTGGGATTTGAGATAAGAAATGAACCTTCCCTTAGGCACTAAGGAACCACCTCCCATACAATGACTGGCTCATTAGGGAATTTGAACATGACTCTACGGGTTCGACAATCTAAGGAAGCATAGCAAGAGTGCAACCAATCCATCCCTAAAATGACATCAAAGTCAACCATGTCGAACTCTATCAAGTAAACAAGAGTATCTCTACCACCAACAGATATCACACACCTCTTATAAACTTTTTTAATAATCACAATATCCCACCAGGGTAGAAACAAAAAAAAGAAATCGACAGACTCTCGGGACCACAATTAAGATACACATCCATATACAGAGTGACATAAGAAAGAGTACACCCTGGATCAAGCAAACAATACACATCATGGGAGAAAATCTCAGCATACCTGTGACAACATCGGGAGATGCCTCAGAATCTTGGAAAGTAGCAAGTCCATATAAGCGGTTCCGACCAACACTGGTACCATAAGCAGAAATAGAGACAGGCATAACACCCTTATTAACCTCTGCATTTCAAAATATTAAAACACTTACTTGCACTAAAATAAAATTCTTATCTAAATATTATATAACCAATTTGGTGAGCTGTTGAATATTAAGTTCATATAATATATTGGATGAAATGCTACTACAAAAAATACCAAAATTTCTTAGAATAATAGAGTTTTAAAGACCATATGGTGGAATTAAACAAGTAAGCAATCCAACTTGCTTAGAAGCTTTAGAAAAGTTATGCATAATTTTTACATCATCCATGATATGAGGTTTATTAGTTGTTAAAAATATGTAATACAATGAAGAGATAAAAACCAGTCTTTCTAAGTAGAAAATAATATGTATGTGTTTGATTTAAGTATTTTATTCAGCAAGCATCATGAGAAGTCATAAGTGATTAATCATACAATGTGGTGTACATGTTCTTCACCTATTAGTTTGATGTATGATTTATGAACATTTTATAAAGAAAATATGAACTGGCAAAGGTTAAGATGTAGAAAAATCTAAATAAAGATTAAAGGTTGTTGAATGAGTGTGTGGAGTTCAATCACTTTCTGTTTCATGAGGTAATAGTGTTAGGAAACTCAAATACTTTTATCAGGTAGAAGTTTATAAACTGAAAGGTTACAAGTTCTAATAAAAAATTTGAAGTCAGTTCAATCTTGCATTTTAATATATTGGAGTTTTAATCTACTTGTGTGTAACCTTTTTATTATTGTGTTTTTTGTTGTACCTGAATTTTCAATCCTTCACTTCAATATGTTGAGCCTTAATTTACTTTCTGATTAACATTTCTATTGTTGTGTTTTTTGTTGTTCCTAAATTTCTCACTATTTCTGAACTTCTTTTAGTGGAGAGATGAAACCTAATAAAACTAACCTTCTCCATAGCAAGAAAAGTAACTCAACTCAACTATCAACCAAATTGACCTTCTCTACAACAAGAAAAATAACTAGCTATATGATAATTGAAGGCTCATTCACATCACTCTAAACAGATTATTAGTTCTGAAATGTACAACTTGGTTTCTCAATAAATTTACATGGTATGAAGCATTGATATGTTGTAAATGTTAAATCAATCTGATAGTATTACTTTTGTTGATATATCGTAAGAAGTTGATTGATTTGATAGTATTACTTCTATTGATATGTTATAAATATTTAATCAATTTGGCAGTAAATTACTTATGTTTGAAACAAGTATATTGATAGAGCAAATGAGAGTACGTAGTAAACACCTCTTATATATTATTGGTTCATGAATTCACATGTTGGGTGAATATCCGTTCTCAGCACGTGCACTGACCATCTAATAAGGATATATAGAGAAGGTGAGATTTGAGCACCAGTTTCCTTTTACTACATTGTCCAAATATATGAATGCTTACACCATAGGACTTAATAACAAATTTGGATCCCTCTATATAATTTGATTTATGTTTTATTGTTAAGTTATTTAATTTTTAGACATTATTAAATAATTCCTCTATTGATTTTTACTTGGAGTACATGTATAAACTCTCAGTTTTAAAATTAAATTTATTCAATAAGTGGTAAGAATTGAATGTCAATCAAATCTCACCCTAATTTGAAGGCGTGACACAGATATTTGTCCCTTTCTATTTTATCTTTTTTATGTATAGTTTAATGAAAGCCAAGTTATCCAATGCCTGATCAAGCTTAAGCTACATTTATTATAAAGAAAAATGACAATCTACCAAATGCCCCCGCCATTGACATTTTTATTCTTCAACTAGGACCTATACATCACTCACACCCTTTCTATTTTTCTCTCTTTTTCTTTTTTTCTTTTAATTGAATTTAATTTTTTAAAAAGATACACAGTCATATAACAACAACAATAACAATTTACTCAGTATATTGCCACATAGTGGAGGTCTGGGTGAGAATA
The DNA here is from genome assembly GCF_002878395.1 of Capsicum annuum. Lineage (NCBI taxonomy): Eukaryota > Viridiplantae > Streptophyta > Magnoliopsida > Solanales > Solanaceae > Capsicum > Capsicum annuum. The sequence goes on along the minus strand of NC_061113.1, from coordinate 114,365,945 downwards.
GAATATATGTAGTACATACCACAACTTTTGAGATAAGGCAGATCGATAGACTCCCAGCCCGAGATCAAACAACTAGGAAACATAAGAACAAGAAACAAACGATAGTAACAAAACAATAGATAGTAGCAGAAACAAGATTATCACGAAGTAATACTACTGACAAATTATCCAAAACCACAAATCAACATCCAAAAAGCTCCAAGAACACGATGTTACTCATGAAACATTACATTACTAGCCTCTATCCTACTAAATTTCCATCCTAATACTTGTCCTCCACGTCTTCCTATCAAGAGGCATGTCCTCGATAAGTTGTAACTGCTTAATCATGTTTTACGCATCTAAATGTAGGACGAATCTAACAAAATCTATACTATATTAAAAATGTAAAGGCCTTTAGAAATATTGTTTTAACTTTTTGCCCTTTATTAAAAGTTTGAGCTTTAAACAAAATTGTCTTTTTACTATTTCTCATATTTAAGGGCTGAAAATTAATTAAACATTTATAGTAAAACATTTCCTTATTGAAAGTTATCACAATTCATGACAATTAATACCCTTTCATTAATTTAAAATTAATTAAATATTTATAGTAAATTCTTTTTTCATTAAAAATCATCAAAATTCATGACATCTAACATTTTTTTACATTAGTTTAAAAATTCTAAATCAACTAAATCTTATTTTAATTAGATTTTAAAAATTTAGAAATAAATATAAAAGCGTCCAAATAAGAAAAATTTAGCAAAAATATCAAAAATTAAAAAGTTTCAAGTACGTAAAAAAATATGTAACTAATCAAAAGTTATCACATGTGATTAAACTAGTAATAATAATAATGAAACTTGTTATGCTTATTCAAATATCATAATTATCAAAATCGTATTCATTTACTATTATTTAAAAAAAAAAAGCTAAAAGCACATTTTTCGTACTTATAATTCTTTTTCCATGATTTTTTTTTCTGAAAAATAAAATCTCAAGCAAATTCAAAATAATAAAGTGTCAAAAAGAGGAACAAAAAATGCTCCCTCCATTTCATAATAAAT
>NC_061113.1:114352759-114364796 GCF_002878395.1 Capsicum annuum | reverse complement strand
ATGGTTATGAGCATAGATATTCATCTATTAATCTATATTTATGGAATGAGTAACATTGAGAAATACTAATTTTTGAAATAAATGAGGCACTTCATAAAATGTCTTAATAGAGGAATGTGTATGTAAGTTTGATTAATGAGATTTGATAGTAAATGAGTTGCGAACTCCCTATGGGTCCTCACCAAAAGTTTATGCCGAAAGGTGTATATAAGGTGATATTGGACCATTGTATTCTTATCATTTCATTGCATTTCATCACTTTCATCTCTCTTATAAGATTGATATCGTGTATTTTTAGTTTTTCTTTTTATGTATATTTTTTGTATAGTTACTCTTTTCCAATTATCACAGTTGTATCATTTATACTCTAAGGATTTGTACATCTTGAGCCACTGGTGAAAACTTTTTTATGTGTAGGAGGAAGTGTACTCACTCCTACTTTCTTTACCCTTTCGATGTGGATCCTATTTTGAGCATAACCCACAGATCGTGAGTCTTTGTAGTTTGGGAATTTCGAGTCAGGGTGAGCTCTTTTTCTAAAATTTGCACTCAACTCCACCTAGTTTTATGTCTTTCTTTTACATTCTGAGACAAATTTTATGTACTTTTGTACATAATGTTGGATTTGAAGTGCTTATTCATAACACTAGATGCTTGGGTGATTTTGAGTTGTATTTTTGATATCCATCAATGGTAACTTGGTCTTAATTCTATGTGTCATGTTTTATTACTTATTTATCTTTTTTATGTAGTTATTCTCTATTGGTGTTGGAATTACCTACTAAGGTTGGGCCAAGGTAGGTGTCATCATAACCTCTGATTCAAGGTCATGACACTAGGATTGTTAGTCGCCTCCACTGTCATAGTATTAGTTCTATTCTATATTCTCAGGGAGGTATGTTCCTCTTATCTTGTTGGACATAAAGAGCGATGAGTTCACAAGCATTTAGCAAGGGAATTGTTCAATTACAGCCCATAAGGATCAGTTTCATTTTCTTTCTATATTCAGTATAGTTTACATATTGAGGAGGAGAGGATTTGTTGTTTTGCTAAAGGATTGAACATAGGCCCTAGATTATAGCTCTTCATATGATATCATCTTGTAGGTATTTTTAAGAGATGATTGAGTTTGTCCACAATGTAAAAGGTGTAAAGGAAGAGTAGTAAACAAATATGGTAATGAAGAAGGCCTTTTAAGGGACAACTGTAGTGGATCATCCTTAAGGGCTCATGGTTCTTTGGGGTACCCTACATGTCCTATTTAGTTAGCTATGTAGTCATTGGTTGGAGGTCCGTTAGAGGCCTATTAGACTTCTATAGATTTCGATAAGTATCTTGCATTGTCTGCTCTAATTCAGTGACATTGCTTAGGCCAAACATACTATGAGTGTGGTGAGGTTGATCATATTTAGAGCAATTATCCAGATATAGATAGGTTGGTCAGTCAAGCCAGTAGTAGGATCCTTGATTATTGATATGGCTCCATTTTAGGAATTTTATGGAATGAAGCGTAGATATCCCATTAGTTAGTTTTATGCTTTCGAGGTAAAATTGTGGGGTACTGAACTTTTGAGGAAATCATTGGAAAAAGTGAAGTTTATCAAAGAAAAGCATATAGCGGCTCATAGTAGACAAAAGAAATATGAAAACTGAAAGGTGAGAGATTTGTACTTTAGGGAAGGTAAGCAAATGTTGCTCAAGGTTTCGCCCATGAAGAATTTTATGAGATTTGATAAACAAAGTTTAATCCAAACTATATTGGATGATCGAGATTTTTAAGTGTATGGGGCTAGTTACCTATAGCTTGACATTGCCTCTGAGTTTGTTGGGAGTTCACCACATATTTCATGTGTCTATGCTGAAAAAGTATAATGGTGATGATAACTATATTTTGGATGAAAACCTCTTTTAGGAAGATGAACCTCCAGATATCATATATAAATATGTTCATAAGTTGAGGACAAATGAGATTATGTCACTAAAGATCCAGTGGATGAACGTCCTATTGAAGAGACCCCATTAGAGATCGAAGTAGACATGTGTAGCAAGAATCCTCATCATTTTGCATAGTCAAGTAACTCTTGGTTTCCTTAATTTCTTTCTTTTCCATTCAGGAAGGAATGAATTCTTAATTAGTATCTGGTGAAATGAACCAACCCGTTGTTTTAACATTATTTAGGGTATAAGTACCTTGCTAGAATTTTCCTAGAAAGAGAGTTGATAAAATCTCTAGTAGGGTGGTTTCTGATGAAAATCTGGTGTTGAATGCTTTAATGGTGATTTGTGAGTCATGGTGTAGTGTTTGATGGTGCTGCATTTCCCAGAGGTTGGTCAAGTGGCATAGTTTCCTGTAGGATGTTTTAGGATGAACTCTGATTATAATTACTCTCTTGGCCACCCTCCCATTTCTCGAATTTTATCGAAAAGGAATATGTGCTCAGATGTACCTATATTTTGATGTACTGTATCCTTTCACCAGTGATAGTAGGTCAACTAGTGCCATTAAGAAATGGATTCGTAGAACTCTAGTTATAGAGGTTTCCACATTGGGATAACATTGTAATATCCTAAATTGAGAGGGCCAATGATGTCTACCAGTACATTGTGGTTTTGCACCACCCCAAAAATCCAAGTCGATATTATAACTATGCTTCAAGTACATGTAAAATTAAACATCATATTTTGGTAGTTTGATAAGTGATTTTTATATATATTAAGGCCACAAATAACCTTATCTTGTTGACAAGTGAAAATATCCCTTACAATTAAATTCTTGAGAAGAATCATGCTATAGTCAACTTCAAATGAGCATAACTTCTAGATTACTAAGATTTTTTTATCTCAAGACCCACCAAAAAATATATAATTAAATTATATTTCCAATGCATCCAGTTTTTCCTTAGTTAGATATTAGAGTAAAATGTTATGGACATTTTATTGAGGCATTATCAAAGCTACCAGTGATGACGACTTAGACTACGAGTCATCATCAGACACTACGGATCCTTGTCAGACACTAGGACTCGTAAGGTGACTCATAGTAAAAATAGTGGGGACCAACATTTAGGTCCTTCGGCTATGACTTAAGATACAACTCATATCTAAACCTACGAGTCATTACATGAGCCATCGGGACTATTTGCAAGAGTTTTCTGGATGATTTTTAAAGGGTTATTTGGTCTTTTCTCACTTTTTTAACACCAAAACTACGTCATTTAAGTTTCTTAAGGTCTGAATAATAACTTTAAAACATCCCTAAGTCCCCTAATGCTCAAACTTCACCCAACGCTTATAAAAATTAGAGAGAAGAGGTGATTTTTTTCTTTCAAGCAAGAACTAGGGCTCTTCATCTTTTGGCTTTAAATTCAAAGATTTCATCAAGGTTTTTAACCTCAGGTATGTGGTATTTCATCAATGGGTTTTCTTTCACTCATTGAGTCCCAAAGTTAACTCAATCCCCCAAGTTTAATTATCCCTTCTATCTTAGGGTTTCCATGTAAAGTGTGAATTCCTTTAGTTTTCAGTTTCTTGTTTTGTATAAACCATGAATATATGTGTTCCAATGAATTTTAGCAAGTTTCCATGCTTATGACTATGAAATGTCATTATAGTGATAAATTCTTGATTTTGTCCTTAAGTTATCAAATTTCTTATTTCATTCAGATTGTAGTATTGTCATGATTAGTAGTATTTTTAGAGATGGGTTATGAACACCTGATGGACTAGGATTTCATGCATAAACTTATTACTATTAGATCCTCTATCTTACATGTTATTGAATTATTTTAGATTATATATTTATTTTTAGTTCTTAGAATATTGTTATTAATCATTTTCAGTTATTAGTGTCATTAGTTGGGAGTAGTACTTAGAACCGAGGATAAGAAAGGATAAAGGGTCACCCGTTAGTTAGGATGAGACCTTTTGTAGAAGTCCCCAATTCCCAAAACTACGACATCACCATAGGTTGTAAATGGTACCATCAGACCAGGATTGACACCTTAGTTAAAACGCCCAGGGTTTTGGCCCTTAAAAATTTCTTGAGCATTGGGCTTACTGCCTTAGTTACGACTCACATTATGAGTCATAGGGTGTCTTGATGGTTCATGTTCCCCTAGTTGTAAGGTGTCCAGTAGATGGTTCTTGAGTTACTATCCTGGGTACGGCTTGTGGGTACGAGTCCTAGGAAGTGTTTACGGTCCTAGGGACGCAAGTCATAAGCAAATAATAGAGTTAGTGGCTAAGTTTTTCTCTTAGTATGAATGTCTCACTACAAGTAGTAAGGAGTTGTTATAGGTCATGGGATGAAATCGTAATGTGTCCAGTGTCTAACCCATTTAGGTTTAAACTATAGTTGGACCCTACAAGCAGTAAGGTCTCATAACAAGTTGGTTCGTTGAGTCGTAAGGTCAGATGGGGGTGGTATACTAATCACTTCCTTGGTTACAACTCATGGTGATAAGTCATAAAGAGTGTTTACAAATCAATGGTTTACTCGTAGTCAAAGGCGACACTTTACAGCTATAAAGTTAAAAGGGCAATCTGGATATTTACCCTCTTATCCAAATTTAAACCCATGTATTATAACCCATTTATGGTATCATTAGGACTCAAAAACAAATCAAATAACCTCTCAAATCTCTCTCAAAATCATCTCAAGAAAGAAACTTAGGGTTTTAAAGAAGTGGTTACCTAGGGACTCAAGCAGTCGATTTCTCTCCATAAATCATTGTAATTCAGGCATGTTACTCTTCCCTCATTTATATATTGTAAAAGCATGTGATTTAAAGTATTGTTCATGAGATATTGATTTTGGGTTTTGAACTATGGGTTGAAGGTTTTGAATATAAATTGTGTAAATGCTTCTTTTATGATATTTATGAAATTGTTTAGCTAAAATTGATGGTTGGTAAATGTTTTGGCATGCATGGGCATGGTGGATGGACATAGGTACAATCTAATCCCTAAAATTGGTAAATCATTAAAGTAGGGGTACAAAGAAATCCAAAAATTAAATGGTTTGGTATGGAAATTGGTAACAACCTCTACCCGCTTGCATAACAAATTTTGGTTTATACATTATTTCTTTATTTGGTTTGTTTCTTGAAACTAATGCATGGCATAAATGGGTAATTGGTTAAGGATGGTTTTGAAAACTTTGTGGGGTACACGGGAATTCCCCAAGTGCTTTTATAATGAAAAACTTATGGGGCACATGGGATTCCCCTAAGTAAATTTTATAATAGAGTCTGTAGGGTACATGAGAATCCCTAAGTGTTGGCTTAAAGACCTTTCTTGCAAGCTATAGTCAGTATGACAATACCACTTAATAATGCCTTAATAATTGACTTCTAGAATCAGTGGTTTGGTTATGCGTTAAATGTTTTAATAGGGCAATAAAAGGGGTTTTATTAGCTAGCTGTGAAGGTATAAGTTCGAAAGGTTGACACTGGAAACTCATGTTTACCTACATTAGGATTGGTCTTGATGACAATGTGCTTTTGGCGTACAAGGGAAAACCCCCAAGTATATACACGTACATATGTATTATAGAGAGCAAAGGGTACAAGAAAATTCCCTACTGCCTATGATATCTTCAGTTTATGGGGCCAACACGCATTGGGGCCCATCCATAGGGTAACACTGTACCCATATAGCCAGTGGGTGGATTATGATAGTGACTCTACGCAAACCCTGGTTAAGGTTTTAAAGTGCATTCAAAACTTATTCCTTATCCCGACACAGTATATATATATATATATTTGCATATGTTTATATGTATTGGTTTGACTTGGTTTTTGATTGATGGAATTACTTTATCTTTATCCCTCAGTTACATGCTGGCGTTCACCCCACTAACCGTCTTCAGATGTTGTATCCTTTCATGATGCAGGAACCGACCATACTTCCACTCCTCCTGCACAATGACTAAATGATTGGGTTTTGAACCATAAATACTTGTTATGTTTTTGAAGCTCTAGTATGTTCCACTTGTTATTGTTATCGAATCCTTGAGGGTTATGAACACCCATTACTTAGCAGTTTATAGAATGTCAGTAGTTCCATAATAGTGTCAGATAAACTATGAGCATTGTAATTCAGTCAGTTATCATGATCAGTGTTAGCTCAGCTAAACTTAGTTTAGCCCAGTAATCAATGTCTTTCAGTTTCCAGTAGGATTTAGCACCAAGCAAACCCAGGACGGGGGTTCCCCTGCCAGTAGAGGGTGTGAACCTTAGTTGCAATCTCTACATTTCAGAACTACACAGCCAGTGTAGGTTAAGATGTCCACCTGCCAAATAAAGGTTGACACATATCTTATTAAACCACCTACTAGTTGAGGGTGAGTCATTAGTATGTTGGGATATCATTTTGGTGGATCTACACAACCATTGTTAGTACCCATGGCATGTTACTGATACACTTTCAACTGGGGTCATAGGTTGGACCCCAATTAGCTCATATTGGGGCATGTCAGTTAGATGATAACTCTCATATTCTCAGTCCAGTATTCAGTATAGAATTTAGTTTTAGATTTGTTTGACCATAGCATACAGTTATCAGTTATCAGTTATTCAGTTATCAGTATTTCAGTATTTCAGTTTATAGACTAATTCAGAATCAGGTTATATGCTTGGTCATGAATTCTCAGTATTTCTAATTACAGATACTTATGCATTCATCAAATCCATATAGTCGTTGTGGCATTGCTCAACCCAAAAGATATAACCATAAACTCAACATGCCCATACCGAGTAAGAAAGTAAGTCTTAGGGATATCCACCTCCGAAATCTTTAACTAATGATACCCGAATAGAAGATTAATCTTGGAGATAAACTTAGAACCCTAAAAATGATCAAAGAAATCATCAATCCTCAAAATTGGGTACTTATTCTTTACCGTCACCTTATCAAAAACCGGTAATCAATACACATCCGAAGGAAACCATTCTTCTTACACACAAACAACACCGTTGTACCCCACAGGGACACACTAAGATGGATAAAACCCTTATCTAAAAGACCCTTTAGTTGCTTATTAAGATCCTCCAACACGGTCGGAGCCATTCTATACGGAGAAAAAAAATTGAACGAGTGTCTGGAACAAGATCAATACCAAACTCAATCTCCCTATTAGGACGAACACCAAGAAGTTAATTAGGGAAGACCCCAGGAAATTCATTCACCACAGGGACGAAATGCAAAGAAGGACCCTCCGAGTTAGAATCTTTAACCCAGAATTAATAATAGAGACACCCCTTGAAGATATACAACACTATACATGATGATATACTACAGTAGGAATGGGCTAAGCCTGAAGATTTTTAAGTCCAAATCTCAAAATTGAAGGGGTTTGGATCTCAATCCCCTAAACCCATTTTCTATATTTGAGCTTACTTATGTTTTTTTGGGGGGAAATATCATTTATATACGAAAATAAATAGTTAACAATAAAATTAGCCAAATTTTTATTTAAAACAAAAATAGCCATTAGGTCTATTTTTTCTTTTGGCTTTTTCTTTTCGGCAGTAATTTTTAAAACAAACTTTTTTTGTTGCAGTTTATTAATTAAAAAACTTTTAGTTTTTTTCAAATTCTTTTTCGTACTATTTTTATTGAAATATTGTATAAATAGTGTATAATAATGTATATATGATGTATAAATAGTTATAATGTATCAATATAAATAAATATTTATGTAATGTACATGTAATACATCAATATTATATAAATAGTATATAAATATGTACGAATATTATTCAAATAAAGTAAAAAGATTTATATATGATATACAATAGTTATATAATGTATATGTTATATATCGATATACATTCTTCATACAAAAAGTATATGCTGACTATACACTAAAATACACTCAAAAACTAAATATAAATTCTTTATATAGAAAGTATACATTGATTATATATTAAGATAGATTCAAAAACTAAATAGAAATTTTTTATACAAAAAATGTATGTCATAGAATCTAATTGAAAAGATTCAAGGAGTAACATAAAATGACCATTATCGATATACCAAATAATCAAGTTGACAAGTTACAGATAAAAACTAATCATTTATTAAGATAAACTTCAGATACATTAGATATATATCCACTATCATAGTAAATCAAAAGATTTGAAAAGTTCACAAAAAAGGAAGAACAAATCATACTGAATTACTCAATTCTTCATCAGCAGTTTCTAACTTAAGGAATGAAGTGTTCATATCAAAAAATAAACTCCAAGATTAAAATGAATATTTCTTGTAAAATCATTATAGTAAAAATAGGAAAATACAATCAATAAGAATAGTGCAATAATTTTAACAATTGAACTTACTCTTTGTTGATCCTCGATTGTGTAAGCGAGTTTGATAATTTTGCCAAAAAAGTAGAAGGAACATGAACACTTCACTTGATAGTATTTTATTAGGTGTGCTGAGATTTTCAAGACACGGGACCATGAATTCATTTTCTAGTGTCATACTTTGTTGTATCTGTGTTTGGCAAGTCTTTTTGTTAATCAGCTTATGCTTCATCCGTAATAACAATTTGGTTGGTGCGTCACTTTCTCATTTGCATGAAACGTAGATAGAACAATTTAGTTCAACCTTCCTACATTCATGTAAGCTAGAAGAATCAAGTCTTCATATCAAAAAATAAACTCCAATATCAAATGAATATTGCCTGTAAAATCATTATAATAAAAATAGGCAATTATAATAGCAAATAACAATGCAATAATTTTAATAATTGAACCTACTCTTTGTTGTTCTTCGATTGTTTAAGTGAGTTTAAAAATTTTGCCAAAAAAATAGAAGGAACATGAACATTCCACTAGACAGTCTTTTATTAGGTGTACTGAGATTTGCAGAGTAGGGGACCATGAATTCATTGTCAAATGCCATACTTTGTTGTATCTGTGTTTGGTAGTTTTTTTTTCATTATTTAGCTTCTGTTTCATCCTTAATAGCAATTTGATTGGTTCTCCACTTTCTCAGTTTTATGAAGCCTAGCAAGCCACATTTAGTTCTACCTTCCAATATTTATCTAGACTAGAATAATCTTTTTATTACTTGATGAAGTTTTCCTTGACAAGTTTATATTCCTAGTAACTTCTCCTTTATGCGCTAAAATATCCTTATGACTTGGACTCTATGGTACTATGACTATTGCCTCTAATCAACACTTTGTTACTATAAACATTAATCATTTTTTATGCAATAATGGATAGCAAAGAATTCTAATCCAGCTTCTTTCTGTTTTCATTTTCTTTCAATTAAACAAAAGAGTAAGTTGGTTTCACTAAAATGCAGTTCTACCTAAGAAATTATTTCCATTTTATTCTAGCCTTAGCAGAAAAAGGGATCGTTTGGAACATAGGATGGGACAAGCATGAGATATCACATGGGATAATCTTATTTGATCTTTCATATGGGATAGTAATTTCATTATTTCGGTACAAATAGTGAGAAGAAATCTTTCCAAAATTAGCTAATGCCTAACACCAAACATGAGACAAAGTTAATCTTAAAATTATTTTAGTTACCCCTATACCAAATGACCTCTATTCTTCTAAGTACACAAAAAGAATCAAACTATTAAAAAAAGTTAGCTAGAACTTGAATGGATGCCAAATCCTTCAATGTTAAGAAATTAAGTAAATGAAGCTTTCAAGACTATATGTTTAGTTGTAAAAAGTTAGTCTGACAATCTCGTGATCTATGCTATAAAAGATAAAATAATCAATATAGGTAACAAAAGTCAGTAAAATAGTTTAAAGCTGAAGGTAGCATCCAAATTAGCTCTCACAAACCCATCCCTTAATTGCTCCTACTATTAATAGAAAATAACTTCTCTTTTAACACTTCCAAAAATTCTAACAATGATAGAGATTTGAAAAAAATACAAGAATTTCTTTCAGTTAATTTTGACATCTTGATGAACTTGTTGAAACATAGAACTATTTTATCAAATAGCTATATAGGAACTATCTAAATCAAAAGATATCTTTTTCGTCAACATACAAAATTAAACTTTTCACCTAAACAATAATCATGGTAGCAAGAAATTAAAGAAACCTCATATTGATCGGACTCTCTAAAGAATGTTTTGAGCTAGAATGACACTCTACATTGCTACTGACAAATTACTCGTACCTGAATCAAACTCGTACATAGATGGAGACTTAAGAAAGTTCTTGAAACTTTACTCGATCAGTTTGTCTAGGTGTGATATTCTTTTTCACTCTTTTAGAATCCTTTGAGAGTAATATATTCAAGAGATCCTGCTCAATAATATTAACATCAACTGAATACTAAACTAAAATAGTTGAAGAGATTTTACACTATGTCTTTTCTATTATCATGTATGCCCTTCTTATGTCAAGCAATAAGAATAATCCAGGAAAGTTTACATTTTGTCCTTTCTATATCAAGCAACTAAAATAGTAGAGGGACAATCCATGATATGCTCTTTATCATCTCATTTAGTTGGAATAGCATAGGCAAAAATCACAGTATACCCTTTCTCATTTCGATTACGCTAATCATCATATATTTCAATTTTTTCCTCCATTGTGATTTAAAAATCTTTTCAAATGAAGACACAACATTATCATTAAGCTACAACAATTTTAGTTAGTAGATCATCAGACACGGGACTTGAATTCATACACACCATTTTCATCTTAATTTCTTTACTTAGAACTTTTTCAGCAACAAAATTAACCATTTAGAAATGCATAAAGTATAGAAAACAAGAGAGGGGGGTCAATATAGACTATACATAACCACAATTTAGGCAAAAACATCTACTGTAAATTGTAAAAGAACACTAAAAAAATTTCAAGTGTTTTTAGAATACCTTAAAAAGTTTATTTATGGTGAAAATCTAATTCGTGAATATATATATATAATACACATAAGTACATACATTATACAATTTCTAAACATTTTTATACATCATCCATAAACTAAGTTAAAATTTAATTCGTGAATATATATACATATGTACATACATTCTATAGTTTCTATACACTCTTATACATCATCTATAAATTAAGTATAAAAACTATAGTTATCAGCTGCATCATGTGTTTTATACTAATTGAAATAACAAAAATGCATCAACAAAATCTAAAAATCATTGAAGAAGGGACAAATCTAAAAAATATAAAGGCACAGTCAAAATTTTTAAAAAATTATGCAAATGATAGTTGATCCATACAAAACTAATAGAATGAACAAAAAAACACAATTAAAAACCCTAGAATCAACAAAGAACAACCAAAAGTGAACAATATAAATGCACAATAAAAAATCTTAAGAATCAATGAAGAAGGATAAAAATTAGCAATAAAATACACTCAAAATAAATGAAAAAAGGACAAAAAAATCACAAGAAAAAAATGTTGAAAAACAATGAAAAAAGAAAAAACTAACTGAATTGTAGGCAAAAAAAAACGCCAATGAAGTTGAGCGCTTAAAGATTGAGCATAGTGACTTCATTGAAGATGAAACAAGAACGGCGAAGGAACTAAGAACGTAAAGAATATTTTTGTCGTGAAAAAGAAAAGACCAGTTTATAATTAATGTGTTTAGTTATTAGAAATGTACAATTGGATTATTTTTAATAATTTTGGATAAATTGAGCTAAATAACGTATAAATAAGTTTGATGAATTGACATTTTTCCTACTTTTTCCTTTTTAAAATTATGCTGCATATGCTAACAGTAACTATTTCGTTATATAAAACTCTCTTTTTTATCACTTTTATTTTAAAGCCTTTTTAAGAAACTGTTATGTTAGTTTATTTTTCGAAAATAATTTAAATTTTACTAATATCCTTAATAAATTAATTTGCAACTCTATGTTTCAAATTAACTTTGTGAATTTCCTTCCGTTTTTTAAATTAATAAATTCATTTCCAATATAACAATATCAATTTCTTCTTATTTAAATTCTATAAAAATGTTATAATCTTAAATACATTGCATAAATTATTTCCTTATTTGATATTTTGAGAACACGTCG
>NC_061113.1:114317948-114349759 GCF_002878395.1 Capsicum annuum | reverse complement strand
AAAATCAGTCTGTCGAGGGAGCTACTTGGGAAACAAAAACAGACATGCGTACCAAGTATCCTCACCTCTTCTCCACCAACTCAGATCAGGCTCAAGGTAATAGTTCTCCTTAAGCTTATTCAGCTTCACGTTCAGTATTCAATGAAAACTTGGTATTCAGTTTCATGCTCATGTGTCATCACAAACTTGGTATCAAGTACCATTGCATATTCGGTCATGCATTCATGTACCAGCTCAGTTATATAATTATGCATCAGACATGTATTCTCATTGAGAGAAAATTTAGTTCCTCAGAGCACTTAGTTATGCATTTATGAATCAGTTACACATGCATCAGATATGCATGTTCAGTATATTATGTTCATCTTATCAGTCATAAGATCATGTTCCAGTTATCCATGTTCAGTTCATGTTCAGCTTATTGTTCCCTCTCTCAGCTAGTCTCATTCTAGGATAAATATTCCCAAGGGGGAGATATGGTAATACCCCAAATTTTCTTCCTAGCTAATTTCATCCCAAGAATGACTAGTATGAGATTCTAAATTAAATGATGATTATTACATGAGTATTTTCAAAATTTTTACTTTTTGTCATGTGGAAAATTTAATAAAATTTCCATCGATATAAACTTCGCCCAAATCCGACACCCGAGCGAAGAGTTAGAGTCTTTTTAGTGAGACAGTGTATCACCTGAGCCTCCAGCGTGTCGCAGAGATAGCTCAAATGGCAATTGTCAATTTCCAGTGTTGCTTCGCGATAGTGGCATGTCGTGCCAAACTTTCAGGCCACAGACAAGGTGGAAACGTGATAGCTCCGCATCGCACCCTCGTGCAATTTTTCATTTGTCACTTTCCAGTGAATTGGCGCGATAGTGGTGCATCGCGCCATGGATGAAAATCATGAAATTTTTTCAGAAATTAAAGATGTATCCTAGGGTTAAAAGGGTCAATTTTTCCACCCTATATAAGCCTTATAACACGATATTTGGCCACAATTCAGCAACGTATACTCAATTGCTCTCAAAAACTCTCAAGAACAAGCCCTAGGATTTTCATAGAAAGTTCAATTCCAAGGGAATTCATCACCAAATTTAAAGAATCTCTCTGTAAATCTTCACGAAATCATGAATTAACGTATGCATAGTATTTATCCACTAACCCCTTTCATTCGCGGAGTCCAAGAATCATGTTTTTAATAACCTATTGTGATTTGCTTGTTGTGATTTGATCATGTTCATGTTGATAGTTGTTATTTATGTTTCAAGATAGTGTCTTGATGAATTTCCATTAAGTATGTGAGTTTGTTGATTGAAAACCTATGAGTTTGGGTAGTTTTAGATTCTTAAATTGATGATTTCACCTATGCTATAAAGTGTGCATGTAAGGTGTTTGATAAAATGCCTAGAATGATAGAATCATGTTCCTTATGACTCAATAGTATCTAAATGACAAGTCCATGCTAACCCTTATGATGCAACACAATTTCCATGCTCTTGTTGTGTATTAACTTTTGTGTTATGCAACGTTCATGATATTGAAATCATGCAAGTATGTACATGTTATATGCATTTCCTTCCATGATCAAGACTATGATAACCTTGTGAAGCATGAAATCCCTTATTTATGGCATTATGAATTATGAACTCTATTTCTATGATCAAGAAGTATTATGGATTGTTGGTGTTGGTCATGTATTCAAGAATGTCATTCCTTGTCAGTTTACTTCTATCGAGTCCTGGGGGTACTTGTACCCTAAAAATATAGTTGTGTGCCTAAAGCCATGTCATGTTTTCATGGTACTCTCAGTTAATCCATGTTCCATAGAAGTGAGTCAGTCATGTGAGTCAGAAAATCTCAGAAATCTCATAAACTCAGTACTCAGTAAGATCAGTAATCTCATGAACTCATTCAGTTATCAGATATTAATAGTGTTCCGTCAGTCGACGAAATTCAATAAACTCAATCCATGTACTGTCAGTCAATCATGTTCAGTATCTTTAGATGGGAGTAGAAATTAACACCGAGTGAACCCAAGGGTGGGAACACATACTATCAGATGAGGGTGTGATTCTTAGTAGTCATCCTTGTGTTCCAGAACTATGTAGCCAGCATAAGTTGAGACATCAACACTGTCAGATGAGGGTTAATGAGGTGGATAAACACTGTCAGATGAGGGCCCCACCATTCTCTTTTGGGGACATTGTCAGATGTGGGTACCCACAGTTGTCCTTACCAGTGGTGTGGTATTGATACCCTTCCAATCAGGGCACAGATTGGACCCTAGCTCAGTTGTTCTAGCGTATTTGAGGCATGTAGGTTAAATAACTATTCCCAAAGTTTCAGTATTAGTCTCTGTAAAAGAACTCAGATAGTTCTTCAGATTTCAGGACTATCAGATACAATCAACTCAGTCATAGTACGAAACTAAGATAGTTCCATCAGATTTAGGACTGTCAGACACAGTCACTCATGTTATCAGTTATTTTAGTTATCGAAACTTCAGTATCAGTCATGCTAGATATCAGTAAATTCATGACATTAGTATATAGATTCAGTTATTATGTTCTCACGATCTCAGTTACTATGTATTTATGTGTGCACTCTCACATTCATATTAGTCAGTCAGTTATTATCATTCATGCATGTAAGCCCTATGTATTTGGCCTACCTCACACGTATAGTCAGTACATTTGCGCTATGGTATTTTCTTTTTATGTTACACCATAGGTTCAGAGACATGACTCCCAGATCAGCAGTAACAGTAGCATTCCAGGGTTCAGAGTTTTAGCAGTGAGTCCTCATTCTCTGAGGACGCGATCTTATTTTATCATATCAGTTCAGTTTTTAGTTGACAGAGTTAGTTGGGGACATTTCCCATCAACTCCTTAGTCAGACAGTTAGAGGCTTTCAGATGACTACAGTATTTTTCATGTTTTCCAGACATCAGTATTTAAGTTTTGTTCTGGTATCGAGATACCACTCTATGTCAGACGTTATTGTTATTATTCAGTTATATTCAGTATTGAACCTTACGACCTCTCAGTGCATATTTCTGTATTTTCATATCATATTATGCAGTGTATAGGTACAGATATCAGTTATGGGTTAGCTTATGATCCTTTGGGGTTATGAGCACCTTGTCGCATTCCGATTCAGATAATCGGGGCGTTACAAAGCCTAAGTGAGAAAAAGACAGAAATAATGAAAGCCCAGATAGAATTTTTAGGAATACTAATAAATAAAAACATAGTAAAAATGCAACATCAATAGTACAAAAAATAATAAATTCAAAAGAAGAATTAGATACAAAAAAGAAGTTACAATTATTTTTAGGATTAGTAAAACAGGTAAGAGAATATATACCAAAACTAGCAGAGAATTTAAAACCATTACAAAAGAAATTAAAAAAGGATGTAGAATATAATTATAGTGAAGAAGATAAAAAACAAGTGCAAAAAATAAAAACACTTTGTAAAAAACTACAAAAATTACAATTCCCAGATAAAAATAAAATTTTTATATATATAGTAGAAGCAGATGCAAGTGAGCATAGCTATGGAGGAGTACTCAAATACAGGTATGAAAATGAAAAAATAGAACATCATTGTAGATATTATTCAGGAACATTTAATGAAACAGAAATAAAATGGGAAATAAATAGGAAAGAGTTATATTCATTATATAAGTGTTTATTAGAATTTGAACCATATATTGTATATAACAAATTTATTGTTCGAACAGATAATACACAGGTATGATGGTGGTTAACTAAGAAAATACAAAATTCAGTTACAACAAAAGAAATACGGAGATTGGTATTAAATATATTGAATTTTCCATTTACAGTTGAAATAATCAGTACTAACAAGAATGTTATTGCAGATTACATATCAAGACAAAGCTACACAGACTGATATAACAGAACATGATACATTATAAGAGATACTCAAAACCCTAACTGCGCTTTCACTGAAAGTGAAAAGTATGGGCAATGAGGTAGAAAAGCTAAAGACTAATGAAGGAAAACTGAAGTCTAAAGCTACAAGTCAGCCGTATGACTATAAAAATCCAGAGCTATGTCGATCGGAAGACATAAAAAATCCAGAGCTAAAAAGAGACATTGGACACTCCATAAAACCCATAATCTTTATCAATTTATGTCTGTAGGTACAAGCAAAGGAGTAAGTAGACAAGGATTAAATCTGAACAAGATATTTGACAAACCATTTATACCAAAAATACCAAAAGACCCTTTATTCATACCTTCATAAACTACCACATATCGAGAAAGTTTGAACGAAGCCAAAAAAGCCTATAACCATATAACCCGAGCATACATAGAAAATATCCACAAACTACAAACTTACCTAAATATTAAACCCAGAGCTATAAATATTCAAGAACCGAGCACAGACTATATAACCCAAAAACTACAAGGATACAACAAGTTAATTGCACTACCAAAAACCAATCCAAACCTAGTTAGAACTTGTTTTAGTTACGGACTACTTAATACCGTGTATACCCAAGACGAAAATGAATTATCAGCTATATTTGCAATACATAGAGCATTTTTGACCTACAAAAAATAACCAAAGGAAACCTATTTTTTTATAAAGTTTTATACTACCCCAGTAGAGATATTATATGTCGAAATTAAACTAGTTATACAAGTTGTAAAAATTAGATTAACCAGAGATATGATTATACCAGAAGATATTGGAAAACATCCAGAAATACCTAAGGTAGAAATACCAGATTTCTATGCAAATAAATGAATTATGGAATGTCTACGATTATTCAAGAGCTAGCAAATAATTATCTCAATGAAAACCTATATGGAGTTATTATTCGCGAGACCAGCTAATGATCTATTTAAATTCAAGGGAGCTACGATAGTCAGATATGGAAGAAGTTCAAAAATGGATAATGACATTACTCAATCCAAAAAGACAACCAACTACGAGAGCAATTAAGAAGGAATTTATTTCAGAAGAATTATTGACAAGTTATTGCAAATTAATAGGGCATAAATATCTAGATCATCAATGTTCGAGATGTAAAGGAGAAGATAATATTATCTCAGAATTCCAACTAGAATGAAAGATAAAGACAAAAATCAACCAAGAAGATAAGGATGAAAAGAAGCCAGCTGGAAAATAGACAACAGGAGATAGAAAACAACATAAAGAAGGATGGACCAATGAAAAAATAAAGGCAGGAGACAAGGAGATAAAATATTAAAGCTATGAAAGTGACATGTGAATTATTAGATAGTTTTTATGAGACGTAAATTATTGTATAATATTAGGAGCTTTTGACTTTTTTTGGCAAGTGTCATTATTAGTTTTTTACTTTTTTGACAAGTGTAGAATAAGAATAGTGTTAGGATTTTCATTTTGTAGATTAGAAATGTAAGCCAGTCGGCAGATTTAAGGCAAGACTTTCTACATGGAAAGCAAGCCTCCTTGTACACAATCAAAATTCTCTTAAATATTTAATAAAGATATTCAGTTTTATAATTAGCTATGGAAAATCAAAGCTTAGAATCATCAAACCTACAAGAACAGGTATTTTCATTTATAATTATAAATAGTTAAAATTCATAAATTCCTGACAATCATGATATAATAAAATAAGTTCATGTTAGTTACTATATAATAGAATTATTCGAAGGATAATATGTTACGAAGTTTATTAGCAAAGAGGAAAAGGACAAAAATTTCCAGAACTATGTCATCCTAAAGGTGAAACCAGTAAGACAGAGAGGCCGTAATAGGGTAGTAACCAGAGTTGAGGCGCTGTTTAGGGAAGAAGTATCCAAAAATACCATGCTAATAGTGACAGAGGAACATAATTATCTAAGAACAATCTAGTACATAGTGATCTAAGATGATCATGTTTTGTTATGTATATGATTGAAAGGAATATTTTGAAATAAGCATCATATGAAATAAAATGACTAACTACTTATCTGATGAAATGATGGATAGGGTCAAGATACTTATTTTGTATATACTTAAAGATATAGAAATAATAGATATAAGAAAACTTATATGAGAAAAGATATTTGATTTTGAAGATGAGTTACTAAATACTGAATAGATAGAACATGAGTTAGAAAATATAGATTTTGATGGTAGATATTATTATTCAGATTGGTATTACTTAGACTAAAATGATAAATTACGAATACTTAGAATATTGGAGGAAAGATATGGATCAAATAAGATTAATAGAAATACTTATGAAAAAGAATCTACTCGACTACATAAAAACTAGAAATATGGAGCATATAGTATACGTTAAAAATAATATAGAAGAATTAATAAAGTTAAACAAATAACTAAGGAATGCTATAACATAACATTTCAACAAATATGATAAATCTAGTACAACAAGTACCCCTTAACATCTAGTACTACAAGTACCCCTTAACTCATATGATAAATCTAGTACTACTAGTACTACAAGTACCCCTAACTTTCACATATGATTATAAGGAACTAAAGTGGAAAGACAATTTTTAAATGGAAGTAGAGAGTTATCATATTTATTCATTGAACTTGATATGCTAACCATGATGTTCTCATAACCACATTTAGGAAGATAAATGTCTTTCAATTTTTTATACTGTAATACTTTAATTTGTTTGGAATAATTTAAAAATGTAAAAATAGTGGTTTTTGAATTACATATCTCTAAATCGTGATCAAAACAATAGTAAGATGTTATATACAAGTTAAGACACTTATGACATTAGCCAAATTGCTAATTTTGATTGTTTCCTTTTATGTTTCTGTCATTATTGTTCTAATTATTGTTCATCTAGCGTATTTAGGATCTTTGACTTTGGTAGGTATCACTATTTTTCTTTCTTTGATTATTGTAGATTATCTTATCCAATTTTCTTGTCTCTTTGTTCGTTTGTTATTCTTGGACATACATGTCTTCTTATTAATCATTTTTTAACTGTATTGGTAAAATTCATGGATTTCATTTACTCCCATAAACTTAAAGGTCTAGGATCATACATTCATACTAAATATATTTTGTAAAAGGTTATTGCAATACAGAAGTTAGAGCAATGTCAGAGGAATATGATAAAAGATATCAAACCTCTAAAAACATAACTGCCAGTAAAAAGGCTAGGCGATGAGAGTTCTAAAAGCTAATGGCACAGGATAAAAAGGAAGCTTCTTTAGCCGAAGAATAAGAAAACAAATTTTAAGTGAAAAAAATTGTCATCCGCTCGAAAATTCCTTTGTTCAGAAAACTTCCTTTGTCATAAGATGATACGTACTTCTAGGTGAAACATGCTAAAAAGTTTTCACGTAACTAAATCTGAAACATTTAGAAAATTAACATAATCTCGATTCTAAGAAACTTAATTTATGATGATTTAATTCCACCATAAAACATTAGGTACAAAGTTTTCATGATAGGATAAAACATTTTGTGTATAACTTTTTTTCATTTTACGAAGGTTTTGTATGTAGGGAAATATTCATACAAGCTTATACTTAAGTAGTGCATCAGAATAAACCAATTATGTTTGCCTTAAAGCTAATCCCTATTACTTTTGTGGCTCAAAAAAAGTCAAATATTAACCTCCTACATTTTGTTGCAGTAATGGTTTTGCTCACTTTATTTTTCATAAAATGCCAAAAGAGCTTGTAAATCTATATTTTGACAATATTGAGGAATCAAAACAATTTTAAACTTGCATTCTATCATATAATAACTGTTTGCATTCGAATCACTTGCTTTAACCTACGATAAAAGTTTGGAAAAGTAAAACTATGGCGTTTATACATTTTGAGTTCAGGTACAAATGTACCATTTATAAATGATTTGATTCCAACTAATCAAAAAGTTAAGAGCTTGCAACTATATTTCACTGAACTAAAAATTGAATGGCATTTTAAAACAAGATTACTAAAAATATTATGGTACCTTCAATCGACATATTAAAGCTTAATAATTCATAGTTTATTTTCCTGAAGTCCTTTCCAAATAATACTCAACAATTGATTTCTATTGTTCCCTTAAAAGTGATCCTGGTTTAGATCAATGAATTTACAACTAACCAATAGTTTCAAAAGTTTTTGGAATATGTGTAGGCGATAATGAAAACAATGTTATGTCCACACCACATATTCATATACACACAGAAAGTAATAGAAGTCAATTGGTAAATTAATTATTGTCGTTACAATCAATTTTAATAGTATAAATAACATAAATACCAACCTTTTAAAAGTAATTACACTCTCTCTCACTTTTTTAATTACTTTACTCTTTCTCCCTATTAATATACATAACATAACCGATATATACATAACATTCTGTGTATATGTGAAATTTTTGTAATATATTTAGGGAGTTGGATGTTTTGTAATATTGACAACATACATTGTATATTTGTGTAATATTTAGATTTTAATATCCATCATTGTTGCCTTATGGTCAAAATGAATCAAATTGTGGTATTAAATAATTAAACTCTTTAACAATTAAACCTAACAACTCAACATTTTGTGAACATGAACAATTACTTGGTGTAAGGAATATGTGTTCCACTGATCATTTTCTTGATTAGGAAGCTGAAAACATGCCAAAAGCAAAACGCCAAAGAAATATGGTTTCATGTAGTGAATATTATAGCTACAAATTATAAATAACAAATGAAAAAAGTTAATTTAGTTTTCTATCCGTCACGACCCAAAACCAAGGGTATGATCACGCTTATCGTGGCAAACATTGACAAGTAACCTATCCCCAAACTGATATGAAGTGAGAAATTTATACTAAAACCCAAGACAAGGCTTCTAGAGAAAAGCATAACCATACAAAGATGACAATAGCGGAAATATGATCAAGATACTAAATCAAATCTCAAAACCTAGTGTCACAGTGTAAGAACTACTAAATACATCTCACATGTCAAAGATACAATAATAGTCTAAAAAGGATCAAAATATATCTCAGAATACTACATA
The DNA here is from genome assembly GCF_002878395.1 of Capsicum annuum. Classification (NCBI taxonomy): domain Eukaryota; kingdom Viridiplantae; phylum Streptophyta; class Magnoliopsida; order Solanales; family Solanaceae; genus Capsicum; species Capsicum annuum. Next base: position 114,340,758 of record NC_061113.1, on the reverse strand, counting down.
AGACATAAAAATAGACAGGAAGAGATACTAGTTATCTACTAGTTATCCAAGTACAAGTTTATCCACGCAAATTACCCGCACTATCCGCACCCCCCTATAATTGGTATCAGAGTTAATTTAAAAAATATACAAGTAGATATGTGTTAATCATGATAAATGTTAGAAATGTTAATGTTAGAAGTGTTAATTTAGTTAATTCAATTGTTGATTATGAGACTATTATTAAGTTATTTTGTTAACAATGTTGCTATTTATTTATTAAATATGAGAAGACCATTTAAAAATACACAAGTTTTTAGAGAATTTGAAAGAATTTTAACTAGTTACTACCCAGAATATAAGAAGTTAAATAAAACAAAAGAAAATCCCCATAGATTAGCTTACTTAATTACCTTAATATCTAGACTTGAGGCAAAAGTAATAATTCATTTAAAAATCTAGAAGAATGAGATACATACCACCTAATTATGATAAAATCAGATTTCGTTATCCACCAAAATATTATAAATATTGTACAGATGAATAACATAACAAAATCACAAAAATATGAAGAACTAAAACAAATAATATCTAAAAAACGAAGAGAATTAAAAATAAGAAAAGAAAGACTACAATATAACATGATTGTAGAAGTATGTCAAAAATCAATAAATACACAAAAAGAAGAAATATCATATTTAGAAGCACAAATAGATAGTTTAGAATACATATATCAACATGATCTATACACTATCAAGTAGGTAAATTGAACAAAGAAAAATTTATAATAGATGAAAAAACATATGAAAACCATGAAGGATTAAAAATAAGAATAATATTTTCTAATTTAGGAAGAAGATATAAGAAAATAGGTGAAAATTTATATTTAATGTTAGAAAAAGAAGAATTAAAATTAGAAGATAAATTAACAGCTATGGTAAGAATAGCAAAAGAAAATGAAGAAATAGATAGAAAAAAAGAAATAGATAAAATAAAACAATAGACTACAGAAGAAATACGAAAAATAGAAGAAACTAAAAATAATAGGATTGCTGAATTAAAAAAATAACTGCAAATGCTAAAAAGAGCTGTATGAAAAAAGATAGAAAGAAAAAGAATAAAAAGATAGAGAACAAAAATTATTAGTTGAGATAAATCAATTTAAAGAAAAATTAGAAAATAATGAAATAGAAATAAATACAATAAATGCTGAACAAATAGATAATTATGATTCAGAAGATAGTGAAACATATACAAAAATCTTAACAAATATAGAAAAATTAGAAATTAATGAATAACAAGAAGTAATTAATAAAGAAAACTTAGAAAATACAAACACAGAAATAAACACTCTTGATAAAAAGGACGATAAAAATATAATACCTAGTATATCAGAAATAAGAAAATCTACATATTATTATAAAAATAAGTTTAAAAAATATAACCTAAAGGATGAATATAGCAAATGAACACCAAAATAAATAATTAATAAATATTATAACTTCTTAGACCTAGATTGTGTAATAGATGTAGATAAAACGATATAATTATGAATAGGATATATAAGAAAATAATTATTAAACAATGATATAAATGCAATAGATACACCAAAATATATAGAAAAAACACTAATAGGAACAACAAAATTATGGTTTTTAAATTTAACTGAAAATAGTAAAAAGGTATTAAGAAATGATAAAGAAACAGAAGGAACAACAATAACTAAACTAACATCTATAGAAATATTGAAAAAATATGAAATGGCTATAAGAGATGAATTTAGCAGTATGACAACAGAAGAAGAAGAACAAAACAAAGAAAAAGATACAAATAGGAATTTAATGTTAAAACTAGCAATATGTAATATGTGCTATATAGATGAATATACGTGTGCATTTAAAGAATACTACTATAAGGGAGTATATAATACAGAAGATAGTAAAGAAGTGAGAAGATTATATTTTAGTAAATTACCTGAACTATTTGGTTCAAAAATAATAAAAAGTTGGGATGAAGCAAACATAGTAGATACTCTAGGAGCAAGAATAAAATTTCTACAATAATGGTATAGGAATATATGTGAAAAATACAGAGAAGAAATGAAAATGAAAAAAACATTAATAAGAAATTTAGCATGTTGCAAAGATAAAATGACACCTCAATTTGGATGTGAAAAAAAATATTATAAGAAAATAAAAAGACATAAGAAATACAAAAAATCAAAATATAAGTATAAGAAACCAAGAAAAAAAATATTATGTAAAGAATTATAAATATAAAAGACCATATAGAAAAAAGAAATCTATAAAAGAATGTACTTGTTATAATTGTGGTAAACTAGGACATTTAGCTAGAGATTATAAAATGCCTAAAGACCCAAAAAAGAAACAAATATCAGAAATAAAGATAGAAAATACAGAATATATGCAAAATAGATTATATAGATTACGAATTAAAAAGTGAAGATAGTATATCTGAAATTTCGAAAAATGAATCAACTAATGAAATAGATAGTGAATTAGATAAATTAAATGACTGAAGAAGATATAAAAATAATAACAAAGGAAGAATATTTAAATGAAGAAGGAACTGATCAGAAAATAATATTTGATAATAATATATTTGACGAGATAAAAGAAAAGGAATTAAATTTAAGTATAGAAAAAATATTTAAAATACCAACAATAAAAAACATATTTAGTAGACGAAAAAAAGAATACTACGTAGTAAGCCAAAAAGAACATGTAATAGACTATAGCTATGCAAAAGGTAAAGCTAGTATACCACTAGTAACAAAAAGAATAATTAATAAAGAAATAAATGATATAAAAAGTAAAGACCCAATAAAATACGTACACCTTGGAGGAATAGAGATATTAATAAAAACATGTTTTAGAGAAGGAATAGATACACAAATAGAATTATATTTTGCAGATGATAGAATTATAAAACCTATAGAAAAAAGTATAATAACTGCCATAAGAGGAAATTAATTATACCAAAAATTTAAATTTATAATAAGTACAAATTATTCAGTAGCAACAACAGATAAAAACATAGATAAATCATTAGTATTATATTGGAAAATATTAGGAATAGAACTAACCCAGGAAGTAAATATTTACAACAAGATGTAAAAATCTATATGTATTAACAACAAAACATAAAATAATAGGAAAAAATAAAATTAATAAAATAAAATAGAAAGTCCTTTCGAAAAATTTGTAAAAACAATTGATAATAATGATTATAGTTACAAAGACATAGATATAGAAGAAGATTTGAAAATAATAAATGATAGAATAAGCACAACAAAAAGATTAGCTTATGCAAAACCAGAATCATCAAGCTCATAAAAAAGAACAAATTATGAAACAACTTCAATAGTTAATTTAACTCAATATTATATAACGGGAACAATAAATGAAAAAGAATATTTAATACTTCTAAATACAGAAAAGGAAGAAAATTCTATAGCAAAATATTTAGTAAAAAATGAAGAAATAAAATCAAATAGTAATATATGCCCAGATCTACCAAGAAGTTTAATAACTATTAAAGAAATAACAGAAAAAGAAATAATAATAGGAGTTAGAAAAATAAAAATAGAATTTGAAATAAAGGAAGATATGCAAAAAATAGACATAATATTAGGAATATAATGGTTAGAACAAGTAAAACCTTACAATATAGAACATACACAAATAACCATAACCTATAATAGAGAAAAATTATTAATAAAAAAGAGCTTTGACATGATATAAAAATATATGTAATTATGAAAATAATAGTAGAAGGATATTATAATAGATATTATACACCAATAATAGATACAGGAGCAGAAGCCAACTTATGTAGATATAATTGTTTACCAGAAGACAAATGAGATAAGCTAAAAACACCAATAGTAGTCAAAGAATTTAATAATGAAAGAAGCATAATTATCTATAAAGCTAGAAATGTAAAAATACAAGTATGAGATAAAATATTAACAATAGAAGAGATCTATAATTATGAACTAACATCAAAAGATATGCTTTTAAGAATGCCATTTTTAGATAAACTATACTCATATATAATAACTAAAATACACTACTGGTTTACAACACTATGTAAACAAAAGGTAAGAGCAAAAAGAGTTATTAATAAAATAAGAAAGAAAACTGATTGGATAAAAGGAAGTGAAAAAATCACACAAAAATTAGAAAATATAAAAAATACTGAAGACATAATAGAACTAGTTATATTTTCAATATATAAAGAAGAAATAACTATATTTTCAATAGATAAGGTAGAAATTATAAAGAAAAAATTAAGACAACTATACAGTGAAAATCCATTAAAAGGATGGGAAAAACATAAGACTACTGTAAGAATTCAGCTAATATATAAAAATAGTATAATAACCCAAAACCATTAACATATAACTTTGATGAGTTAAAAGAATTGAAAATGCATATAGATGAATTATTAGAAAAATAATACATACAAAAAAGTAATAGTAAACACAATAGCCCAGCATTTATAGTAAATATAACAGTGAACAAAAAAAGAAAAAATAGAATGGTTATTGATTATAGAAACCTAAATGCAAAATCTATGACATATAATTATCCAATACCAAATAAGATATTAAAAATAAGACAAATACAAGGATATAATTACTTTAGTAAATTAGATTATAAATATTAAAAATAAGGCAAATATAAGGATATAATTACTTTAGTAAATTTGATCATAAATCAGGATTTTACCATTTAAAGCTAGAAGAAGAATCTAAAAAGTTAACTGCATTTATAGTACCACAAGGATTTTATGAATGAAATGTATTACCATTTGGATATAAAAATGCACCAGGTAGACACCAACACTTTATGAATAATTATTTTAGATAATTACCTAGTTGTATAGTATACATAGATGATATACTACTATATACAAAAACTAAAAAGGAACATTTAAAATTACTAGAACAATTTGCAGGTATAATAGAAATTTCAGAAATAAGTTTAAGTGAAAAGAAAACCGAAATTATGAAAAAAGATAGAGTTTTTAGGAATATAAGTAAAAATGCAACAACATATAGTACAGAAAATAATAAATTCAAAAGAAGAATTAGACACAAAAAAGAAATTATAATCATTTTTAGGATTAGTAAACCAAGTAAGAGAATATATACCAAAATTAGCAGAAAACCTAAAACCATTACAAAAAAAAATAATTTAAAAAGGATATTGAATATAATTACAACGAAGAAGATAAAAAATAAGTACAAAAAATAAAAATACTTTATAAAGAGTTACCAAAATTACAATTTCCAAATGAAAATAAAAAATTTACATATATAGTAGATGCAGATGCTAGTGAATATAATTATGGCGGAGTACTTAAATATAGATACGTTTAATGAAACAGAAATAAAATGAGAAATAAATAGAAAAGAACTATGCTCATTATATAAATGTTTATTAGCATTTGAGCCATATATTATATATAACAAGTTTATTGTACAAACAGATAATACACAGGTACGATGGTGGTTAACAAGAAAAATACAAAATTCAATTACAACAAAGGAAATTCAGAGATTAGTATTGAATATATTAAATTTTACATTTACAATTGAAGTAATCAGTACTAACAAAAATGTTATTGCAGATTACATATCAAGACAAAGCTACACAAACTGATATAATAGAAGATGATGCTTTAGAAAAGATACTCAAAACCCTAACTACACTTTCACTAAAAGTTGATAGTATGGGTAATCAAAATAGAAAAGCTAAAGACTAATGAAGTTAAATTGAAGACTGAAGCTATGACTCAGATAACTTAGCAGTGTGCAGAGCTATGTCGATCGGAAGACAATAAAATTCCAGAGCTAAAAGGAGACGTTGGGACACTCCATAAAACCCATAACATTTATCAATCTACAAATGCAGGTACAAGCAAAGGTGTTAGTGGACAAAGATATCAAAACATGAATATGAACAAGATATTTGAAAAACCATTTATACCATAAACACAAAAAGACCCCTTGTTCATACCTCCACAAACTACCACATATCGAGAAAGTTTAAACCAAGATAGGAAAGCCTATAACCATATAACTCAAGCATACATAGAAAACATGCACACAATATAGACTTACGTAAACCTTAAACCCAGAGCCACAAATATCCAAGAACCAAACGCAAACTATATAACCCAAAAATTACGAGGTTACAATAAGTTAATCGCACTACCGAAAACCAACCCAAGCTTAGTTAAAACTTGTTTTAGTTATGGATTATTAAATACCCTATATACCCAAGAAAGAGATGAACTAACAGCTATACCAGAATTATATAAAGCATTCGCCACCTATAAGAAAATAATCAAAGGAAATCTATTTTTTATAAAGTTTTATACTGCACCAGCAGAGATATTATATGACGAAATTAAATCAGTTATACAAGATATAAAAATAGGATTAACCAGAGGTATGATTATACCGGAAGATATTGTTCAGCAGCCAGAGATACCTAAAGTTGAGATACCTGATTTTTATGCAAATAAATAAATTATTTGAATATCTTCAATTGTTCAAGAAAAAGCAAATAACTACCTAAATGGGAACCCAATATGGAGTTATTATTCAAGAGATCATCAAATAATTTATTTAAATTCAAGGGAGCTACGACAGTCAAATATGGAAGAAGTTAGACAATGAATTTTGACACTACTCAATCTAGAAAAACAACCAACTACAACAGCAATTAAGAAGGAATTTATTTCAGAAGAATTATTAACAAGATATTGTAAATGATGGGACACAAATATCCAGACCACCTATGCTCAAAATACAATGGAAAAAATAACGTAATTCTAGAAGTCTAGCTAGAATAAAGAAAATCAACCAAGAAGATAAGGACGCCAGCTAGAAAATAAAAAGTAATGGAGCAATGGAGAAATAAAGACAAAAGACAAAAGAAAACAAGATAGAAAGCAACATGTGAATAAGTCTTTTTGACATAAGAATACATAAATTATATAAGCATTTATTAGCATTTACTATTTTTTTTTTTACTTATCATGTAAGCTAGAATAGCCTTTTTGACTTTTTTGATTTTTTGTAGAGATATTTTTCTACTTTTTGTAAGATTAGCACAAGTGTAAAGTTAGGACGATAATCAGTCTTTTACTTTTTTGACAAATGTAAAGTTAGGAATAGTATAAATACTTTACGTGTTTTCATCTTTTAGGATTATAAATATGTAAGCCATAAGGCAATCTAAGGCAAAACTTTCATGTGTTGAAAGCAAGCCTTCTTGTACACAAAAAAATATTCTCTCATATAATCAATAAAGATATTAAGTTTTACACTAAGCTATGGATGAGCAAAGCACAGATTTATCAAATCTACCAGAACAGGTATTTTGATTTACAATTATGAATAGCTAAATTCATAAATTCCTGACAATCATGATATAATAAAATAAGCTCATGTTAGTTACTTTATGGTAGAATTATTCGAAGAATAGCATATTAAGAAGTTTATTAGCAAAGTGGAAAAGGAGAAAAATTTTGAAACCGGTGAGGCAAAGAAGCCGTGATAGGGGAGTAACCAGAGTAAAGGCATTGTTTAGGAAAAAAAGTATCCAGATTACCATGCTAATAGTGACCGAAGAACATGTTATTTAAGAATAATCTAGTATATAGTGATCTAAGTTGGTCATATTTTGTTATGTATATGGTTGAAAGGAATATTTTGAAAATAGCATCATATGAAATAAAATGACTACCTACTTATCTGATGGGATGATAGATAAATTTAAGACACTTGTTTTGTATGTACTTAAGGATATAGAAATAGTAGATATAAGAAAAATTATATACAAAAAGGTATTTCATTTTAATGAAGAGTTATTAAGTTCTATAGAATACTTACACTTATATAATGATAGCTACTGCTCATATTTAGATAGTTATTATTCAAATGGATATTATACAGATTAAAAATGTTAGAATATATAAGAAGAGTTAGAGAAAAAAAAGTTGGCTATACGAAGAAATTAATTATAGAAACCAGCTTAGAAGATGAAGAAGACAATTAAAAGAAAAATTAATTTGGATAGATAAAACCTTGGAACAACTAGAATTAAAAGATAGTTTAGATTATGATGTAGACATAGAATTATTCATAGAAGAAAAAGATAGGATAATTAACAAAATAAATAATCTAGAATTTAATATCAGATATAGTACAATTAGAATAAATTATTACAAAAAAATTTGTAGTATTACAACTACTTTAGGATAAAATGATAAACTACGAATACTTAGAATATTGGAGAAAAGATATGGAGCAGATAGAATTATTAGAAATACTTATGAAAAAGAATCTACTTAACTATATAAAAACTAGAAATATTGAACAAATAGAATACCTTAAAAAATAATATAGAAGAATTAATAAGGTTAAAACAAATAACTAAGGAATGCTATGACATTGCATTTCAATTAATATGATAGAACTAGTAAGTACTAGTTATCAACTAGTTATCCAAGTACAAGTTTATCCACGCAAATTACCCGCACTATCCGCACCCCTTACAATCTGAATTAGCTATCTGTGTGGTGCACTCATACATAGATCAACATCGAAAGGGTATAGTAGGGTTGAGTACGGTCCACTCGTACTCAGCAGGTATCATAGGCTGACTAAGTAAAGTAGAAAATAAAGCATACAAACACAAACTATGAGCCCATGACTTGCAATCAGAAAATGTCAGAAATGGTAGCCTAAACCATCTCCACTAAAAGTTCTATTACATACACATATAACTAATACTGATACAATAAAGTAACATAGATATACATGTATACTAGGTGTAAGGGGGGAGGGGGAGGAATACAAATAGCCAGAGATCATATCAAGAGCAAAAACATAACACATAATATATATGGAACATAGTGAAGATGATAAAGATAATGATGCATGAGGTCATCGCACAACCTCCGTATACACCTGTTGAGATGTGATCCCAAGGTAGGACCCATGGGGGTTCATAAATCCAAAGATAACCAACATCTAATACCAATATCCATAGCTCTTCTCCGACACATACATTGGTAGAGATTTTTTAGAGATGTTACATTTTTTGTCAGAAAAAGCCAGTATTTTCAATATTTCCATGGTGGTACCAATGTTTTATGAGTGAATATGATATGAGAATATAATGCTCCCCACTAATCAAAATAAGAATATCGGATATCCAACCAATATACCAACTATGTGAGCTAAAAATCCACTCAAATCAACCAACCATCCATGATGTAATGAAAGCTAGAAAACATCAAGTGAAACATGTAAGAAAATGTCATTGATACACCATAAATCTCAAAATCTAGGTTTTTTCCTCCAAAAAGAGTGTAATAAATCATACATGTATCAATATCAGGCCAACGACATCATATAAGACCCCACACAGTCACACATAGCAGATAATTTTACAAAACTCCCAAATACTATCCACATAGACCCCCAGATAGATACATAAACCACCTAAACACATTTTATATAATACAACCCCATACCCATAGCTTGCTTTAACATTATTATTAACTACCTAGTCCAATATGAAGAGAGTTGGCCAACCTACCTCAAATGTCAAAGCTAGAAAAAATTAGCACTTACTACTAAGATTTCACCTTAAGTACGGAACCAAAATCATTTAAAATATACCAATATAAAATCTATTACATCAAAAGAAAGACAATGATGCCAATATTGTCCACTCGAATCAAGGTCAAAATGGATCCCAAAAATAGGTTTTTAAAAAAGAAGAGTAAAACCAGAATTTTAGACCAAAAATATTTTTCGAGATTAAAGAATCTCCTAGGAGAAAACCTAAGTGAAAATGGATTGAAATTACGGTTTGAATCAAACAAAATGCTAATTTGGACCTTCTGTGCAACAATTCCCAAATTCTACTTTAAATATAAGTTTAAATAAGATTTAATGATAACAATCAAAGGAAAACAACTGAAATAGGGATTCGGAGCTTATCCAAGCTTAAAATAGAAAAAAATACTCCAAAACTTAAATCCCAAGCATCCACGTCTTGAAAATGGTGAAATAATCTAAAAAGGGTGATGTAATCTACCCTGGCATCACCTAAGCGACTACCGGGTTACTTAAGTAGCCAATGCTTAAGCAGACATGCATTGCTTAAGAAAAGTCTGCCTTATCGTATAAGTGACTTGGATGTCGCTTAGGAGACAAACGTCTGGCACACTAGTGTCACTTAAGCTACTAGGCCATCGCTTAAATGGCAATCACTTAAGTGAGCCTGGTGTTGCTTAATTGACACTTTGGGTGTCAGGCCAAGTTGCTTAAGTTTCCAAAGCTTCGCTTAAGTGAGTTCACTAGCTGAGTTGTCACGACCCAATTTATGAGTCATGATGGCCCTATAATAACCTCCCCTCTAATAGGCAAGCCAATACCATAGCTCAGAGATAACACAATGGGTTACTTCGGTAGGAAATGCCCAACATAGGCCAAAATAAATGAACACAAGTTATAAATAAATAGAGTTTTCTAAAATAAATTAATAGACAGAACAAGAATACCGATTCCACGACCTGGTAGCGACGGTACAAGAGTATCTAATGTCAATAATACCCAAAAGACTTAAAATATAGTCAATATATCTATATTGATAAAAGAGACTAAATAACAATAAGATAGAAGGAAATAGGCGACTTAAAACTCCAAGAGCTCACCTTATCTCCAAAAGATCAACTCATGAACAACGTTCAACGGCGAAAACTAATGCTTGGATCTATACCAAAAAGGTATAGAAGTATACTATGAGTACAAAAACAATGGGTGCTCAGTAGGAATCATCGTCCGACTAAGATAAATCATGATAAAAAATAGTATAATTCAAGACAATCATAACTAAGTTAAGGTACAGAATCGAACCTGAATCATCTCCATCATCACTATACAAAATGAATAATTAAACCTGAAAAACTATATTGCATAAGGCGTCAATACATGCCAATATTGCTGTGCCTAAGAGATAGTCAATTCGGAATCGCAACGCATCATAAGGCATGAATACAAGTAAATATACATAAAAAGTTGGCTCCCATGTGCCAACTGGTGCATAAAGTAAAGACTCATCACAACATCCCATACTATTGGAGATTACACACAAGAGAAGCATAACAGAATATGACTAACACATATTCAAACCTCATCATTATTCAACTGTTTACCCATAATATCATCAATCAATTATTTTACAAAATGTTCATTAATTATAAACTTTAACCAAGTGCCCATATTCCATACTATTACCATCATTTAGATCTTAGCATCAATATACACAAACCATAATTTACTAGCTAGTCATCTCTCATTAACTAATCTATTTTACTTACTAGCCATCATAAATCCTCTATTTGTTATTTAAAAACTATTTACCACATAACCTATATTCATGGATTATCATCTATCCATGATTCACCAACTAACCCATAGTTGGCAGCTAGGCATTGTTTATTAACTAGTCATTATTATCAACTAATCATTCATTGTTACCAATGATTGATGGCACTAATATCACCATTATAAATTAACCATCATCATCACTAGCTATTAATACCACTATTAATCATTTCGACAAGTGGTTGATTATCCCTTAGTCATTATTAGCCACTTGAATATTATCCACCACTAAATCCCTATTTAGTGCTATACATCAACTATACCACTTTATAAGCTTTCATCACTAGTGGGATATAATTGGTATCCCTAATGTTAACAACATACCTGAAATGATAAAAATAAGAATGTGATAGAAATACATAGGTCTATCCAAACATGAACTGGTAGATGCACGCATAGGCTTATCAATATAATTATCTTCTGGCCTTGTCGGGCATATATCATCATTATAAATATCCTTCGGCCTTATCGGGTATCATCATATTATCATAATATTCCCTATCATTTCCAGGTATCGTCATCATCATAACATCCTCTGGCCATGTCAGATATCATCACTTCATCATAATATCCTTCAGCCTTCTCGGGTATTAATATGTATGATAATCATAATTTGTGTCAACATCTATTACATAAGCGATTATATCAAAAAGTTTCATGATTTCAAGCATAATTAGCAACATAACTTCCCATAAATCAATAAGCATGAGTTCTAATCATAATTCGTGATATCATTGCTGAAATTATTGTAGAGAGTACTTTTAAACGGGATTTCTAGCATATTTTCTTGGCATAAGCAATATCATGAGCAATGACACATTAGTAGCATACTGAATGACCTATCATTAGTAAAAGATATTCTATCAATAACTTGAGAAATATCTAATCCAAGGCATAATCCATAGCTTACTCATAGCATAGTAAATATCAAGATTTAAGGCTTAGGCAATAACCTAGACAAGGGATCATTCCATAATATATTTTGAAAGCCTAGTCAATAGCCAAAAAATGGCATAAATAATGACTCATCATTTGCTAAGACAATAATTTCTATCCATGGCACAATCGATAAGGCATTACTTCTAATGTCATTCAGTATAACCCATAAGTACTAAGGGTTCTTCAACCTTGCCTCAAAAAGGAATTCTCTAAGCATTCAATAAGCGTATACGGGTTTCAAGAGAATTATATCAATTTTTTCTTAAGGTGGGTCAAGATCCCACTTCTAAATCCCCAAAATACCTTCTAAGATCATTTGTACCCAAGACTAGGCTAAGGTATCTAAATGAACTCTTAGATTTATAACAAGAAACCATTAACTCCAAGGTATAGATTCTACTCAAGTTCTATCACTAAGTTTATTGGAACTAAAGCAACTCCATTAGTGTAAACAACTAAGGCTAATATTGGCCTAAGCATGAGTGACAAGGTCACTCCCATCTAAGTAGAGTAATTAGAAGCATTCTCATGTAAACATGAGACATTAAGTCTAATGCATTAAGGTTCAAGGAAATAAACAAAGCATTTCACTCTAAGGGTCTCAAATGACATAAAAGATTCAACTAATCCCAAGTCTTGCACATCATCAAACCAACATATAAAACTCATCCCAATCTAATGAAAATAACAATTTTACTATAACATAGCTCAATCTAACAAGGGATAAACCTAACCTACCTCAACATCGGAGAAAGCTCAACAACCGCTAAACCTTCATGTTTTCATTTTGAGAAGCCTCTTCAAGATGCCATGCTAACAAAAACTAAATACAAGAATATTGATACCCATATTGCACTATTTTGCTTCAGGTCAAAAAATTATTCCAAAACACCACGTGGGTCCCAATCATGGAAATACATATTTCCAAGACCAACCAAATAGATATTAAGCTCATGGGATCAAAAACCTTAAAATGGGTTAAAACCAAGCTAAATTTTAGCTAAAATCAAGCCCTAAAGGATTTAGGGCTTTGGTAAAAACTTTAAAAAATTCAAGCATAAATCGAAAGATTCTTACCTTAAATCTGAAAATATTTGCAAAAATATATGTTAATCAAGCTCCCAATTCAGTCACAAGACTTCATTCTAAGTTATCACAGACTTTTAGAGTTTTTCTCTCTAGGGAAAGAGTGGAAATGAGCAACTTCATGACATTAGGGTCTATTTATACCTATATCAGGTTTTTGGGTATTCCAATTGTGCATGGTAGGTTGCAATCACATACTAGTTGCACGAGCAGATACTGTAATTGTAGCAATCCCTATGTCTAATTGCACTACCCCTACATATGAGGTGCAATTGCGGCCCCGTACTAGATGACAACTTGTCCTAACCCGAATCAGGGCCTGGGCGCGACGGGAATCTCAAGTCTAACAAAGACCGGAGACCACCCCCAATACCCAAGAAGACAACAACCATACACCCCTAATTGGATGAATTTCAAACATATAACAAGACAGGAAAATTTAATCATAAAGAAATTATAATAGACTATAACCAAAACCAATCAAACTAACCCAAATCATACCAAACCATCCTAAGTCCCCAGTAGTCCAAACAAAGCCTTTACCAAATGAGTATCAATAAAACATTGGCACATGCCCCCAACTTTGAAAATCACAATCACAAAGATAATATCAATGTGATCTCTTCACTTCTAAATTATGGAAGGAACTGATGAAATGGCTAAGTCTTCTAAAGGAATTGAAGCTCATCACTTCACCTCTAATGAACAACAAATAGAGTTGGTGCAATTAACTCTGCATAGGAAAAGTAGAAGTTGCTCCAACGCCTACATTGCATGGGGACACAGTATCCGGAGACGGTTAGTTGGGTGAACACTAGCATGAGCTCAAGGATAAAGATAAAATAATGCCATCAATTCGAAACCAAGTCAAACAAATGCACATAACCATATGCAATTACATATATATATATACACATTATATGCCAGGATAGGGAACAAGTCTTAACATGCTTTTCAAAACCTTAATCGGGATTGTGTAGCACAACCATTATATAATAGTACCCACAGGATATATGGGCCCTAACTCTCACTCCTTGGTTGAACCCCAGTGTATGTAACCACACGAAACAGAGAATAATCTCATATATATATATATATGAGGGACTCGAACCCTTCAACATACACCAAGGTAACTTAAGCAAACAATCATCTAATGATTTACGGGGGACTCTAACCTCCCTAATAATGAAAGAATAAATTGGGGGACTGGAACCTCCCTGGTCACTTTGACCCTTGCATTGGCAAATACAGTTTCCAGTATCGGTCTCTCAGACCTCCACATTCTCCACTCAGCTACACAACCCTTAATAAAGCCCAATTAAAACAAGTGTCACACATTCCCATTCATTTAACCACATTACACATTAAGGCATGCATGTTGGTATCATCATACCAACTATACTTGTAAGGTAACACAATTACCAAAACAACTCCCATTAACTCGAGGGGAACAACTCCCTTTGCTCATTAATACATATTAGAGAACACCTACTCCCTTTGTTCATTAAATCATACCATTGTATTTCAAATACCTTTTTTATCATGCAATAATTTAATTTCACAAATTCCCACAGTTCTTATAACTAAAACCAATTTCATATTTGGGGATTGGGGACATAACCACTACAAAAGTCACAAGTTTGGGAAAATCACAATTCTCTAGTTCATTCACCATCTCCATGCACCCATAAGTTCAAAACCACATTTAAAGCATGAAAATTATATATAAATATGAGAAATATTAAGAAAACCAAACCCGTGTTGCAAAACCATCAAAATAATTTCATGAACAATACTTTAAATCACATGCTTTTACAAAATTAACAATGAGAGAAGAGTACCATGCCTTAATCACCAAGAACTACAGAGAGTGATCACCCTTGAAATCCCCAATTGATTAGCTTGAGGAAATTCTAGGTGTTCTTGACCTTAAGGATTTGGGAGTGTTTTGAGAGGTTATTTTATGTGTTTGCTATAACTAATGATACCCTAAGGAAGTTTTATGACATGGTTTTTAAGTTGGACAAAGGGGGAAATGTCCAGAATGCCCTCAACTTAAAAGCTGGAAAAAGTTTCCTTTGCTTATGAGTCAACCCCTTGACTCGTACTCACACCTTATGATTCGTGACCACGAGTCGTAACCAAGACAGTGACTAGGACCCCATAGACTACCCACCTTATGACTCCACGAACCAACTCATAATAAGATATTATGACTCGTAAGGTCTAGTTGTGAGCAACACATAACCCAAATGAATTGAACACTGGATATCCTATGATTTAAACCTACGACTCGTAACATATCCTCACGGCTCATAGTGAGCCACTCATACTTAGAGTGGAACAAATCCACAATCTTACTAGTTTGGTTATGACTTATACCAACTAATCTTCAAGACACCCTATAACTCCGGGTCCAGTCGTAACAAAGCAGTGCTCCCAAAGCTCAAGAATTTTCAAGGGCCAAAATTTTGAGGCGTTACATTCTTCCCCAATTGGATCATTCATCCTAGAATGATGGGTCAAGTAAACAAAAGAACAATTGGACTCCATATACCTTTATGCTTACCTTTAACCAAGTTAGAAAGAAAGGATGCCAAGGAAATCTCCTTTTCCTTTAAAAAAGATGTGAAAAATCACACATTACTTATGCACGATTTTCTAGAATAGGGAATAGGAATGGATATTTTGACTTTATGTCCTCTTCAACTTTCCAAGTAACCTCTTCAACCTTGTGGTTTCTCTATAGGACCTTTACCAAAGCTACATCCTTCATTCACAACTAACGAACTTGCCGATCCAAAATTTCAATTGGGATTTCCTCATAAGTAAAGGAATCCTAAATACTAATATCCTTGATAAGCCACTCAGTGAGGGATCGCCCACATACTTTCTCAACATTGACACATGAAACACTAAGTGAATGGAGCTCAACCTAGGAGGACCCTCAAACTTATACGCAATATTACCAACCCCTTTCAAGTCCAAGTACGGGATGACATATTGGGTACTGAGCTTTCTGTTCTTCCCAAACCGCATTACTCCTTTCATGGAAGATACCTTAAAAAAACCCATTCGTCAACCTCAAACTGTAACTCCCTACGCCTTACATTCGCATTGGAATTTTTCCAACTTCAGGCAGCTTTAAGTCTATCTCGAATCACCTTTACCTTCTCCATCACTTGGTGAACCAAATCCGGGCCAAACATCTTCACCTAACCAATCTCCAACTACACAATAGGAGATGCCCAACATTAGAGTGGTAGCTATTATTATACACAAAATCCATAAGAGGAAAATGATCAACCCAACTACCACTATAGTCAATCACATAAAACTGAAGCATATCTTCCAGTATTTGGATAGTTCTTTCCACTTGATAGTCCGACTGTGGGTGGAAAGCAGTACTGAGGTTCACCTTAGTTTCTAAACTTCTCTGAAATAAATGCCAAAAATGCAATGAGAATTGAGTACCACGATCTGAAATGATAGAAATAGGATCCCCATGCAACTTCATAATATCTTGGAGGAACAACTTTGCATAATCCTCTACTGAATAATTAGTCCTCACTAGAAAGAAATGGGCAGACTTGGCCATCCTATCCACGATGACCCAAATTGAATCAAATAATTTCGAGATCGAAGAAGACTGATAACAAAATACATATTAATCATTTCCCACCTCTACATAGGCAACTCAATCTCTTGAGTTAACCCACTAGGCCTCAAGTGTTCATTCTTCACTTATGACATACCATGCATTTAGCCACAAAATTGGCCACATCTCACTTTATATTATTCTGCTAATAAATCTCCTTAATATCATAATACATCTTCATCGAACCAGGATGAATAACGTAATGCGGCTTATGGTCTTAATCCAAGATCTTTTCTCTCAACCCATCTACATTGAGAATACATAATCTGCCTTGGTACCTCAAGATACCATCACCACCGATCTCAAAATCTACAACCTTTTGCTGACCCACAACTCTCTTAATCTTTATTAAGACAGGATCCAGAGCCTATTTCTCCTTTATTTCAGCAGCAAGGGATGACTTTACCACCTCTTACACAAACACACCACCATCCCCAGAGTGCTAGAGACGAACTCCAAAGTTATCCAAATGGTGAATATCTTTCACCAATTCCCACTTATCCTCATCCACATAAGATAGACTCCCCATGGATAACGTGTTAAGAGCATCAGCAACCACATTAGCTTTACCTAGGTGATAGTTGAGATTCAGGTCATAATATTTTAGTAACTCAAGGCACCTTCTCTGCCTGAAATTCAACTCTTTATGGGTGAACAAATATTGCAGGATCTTATGATCAGAAAAGATATCAACATGGACTCCATACAAATAGTGACACCAGATTTTCAATGCAAACACCATAGCCAACAACTCCAAGTCATAAGTCGAGTAATTCTTCTCATGAACTTTCAACAGCCTAGAACCATAGGCAACCACTCTTCCATGCTTCATCAACACACAACCAAGTCCTATATGGGATGCATCACAATAGACAAAATAATTATTAGTACCTTCAGGAAAAGTCAAAAACCAGATCTGAAGTCAACATATCTTTTAGCTTCTCAAAACTCCCTTTACATGCCTCAAACCATAAGAACTTTACCTTTTTCTAGGTCAATTAAGTCAACGGGGAAATTGTAACCAAGAAACTCTCCACAAATCTCCTATAGTAACCAGATAAACCTCAAAAACTCTGAATATCGATTGGAGTCATGGGATTGGGCCACTTCTTAACAACTACAACTTTCTGCAGATCCACCATGATCCCTTCACTAGAAATGATATAACCCAAAAAAGTAACAACCTTCAACAAGAATTCACACTTCATAAACTTAGCATAAAAATATTAATCTTCCAAGGTTTTCAACATGACACGGAGGTGATCGACATGATCCGACTCACTCTTTGAGTACACCATAATATCATTTATAAACATGACAACGAACAAATCTAGAAACTAATGGAAGACCCTATTCATGAAGTCCAAGAATATCATTGAGGCATTAGTAAAACCAAAAGCCATGACTAAGTACCCATAGTGACCATACCATATTTAGAAGGCAGTCTTAGGGATATCTATCTCCCTAATCTTTAGCTGATGATAACCAGACCTAAGATCAATTTTACAGAAATATCTAGCACCCTAAAGTTGGTAAAAAAATCATCAATTCAAGAAAGAGGATACTTATTCTTCACCATAACCTTATTCAACTGACGGTAATCAATACACATCAGAAGGGAACCATCTTTCTTACTCTCAAACAAAGCATAAGCACCCCATAGAGATATATTAGGATGAATAAAACCCTTATATAGAAGGTCTTTCAATTGCTCTTTAAGCTCTTTTAACTCCGCTGGAGCCATTCTATAATGAGGGATAGAGATAGGATGGGTGTTCGGTAAAAGATCGATCCTAAAATCAATCTCACTATCAGGAGGGATAACAAGAATATCGTCAGGAAAAAACTCAGGAAACACACTAACCATGGGAATAGATTTTAATGAAGGGCCCTCTAAGTTAGAATCTTTAACTCGGACCAAATGATAGATACACCCCTTAGAAATCAACTTCCAAGCTCTAAGATATGATATGAATCTTTTCTTAGGAACTAGAGAACCCTCTTCCTACTCAATAACCGTCTTAGTAGGGCATTTAAACATTACCTTATTGATACAACAATCTAATGAGGCGTAGCATGAGTGCAACCAGTCCATCCCTAATATGACATCAAAATCAGCCATGTCTAACTCTATTAGATCTACCAGAGTTTCTCTACCACTAACAAATACCAAAAAACCCCTATACTCTCTTCTAGTAACCACAGAGTCACCCACCAAGGTTGAAATAAAAAAAGAATCGGGGATACACTCGGGATTAAAACCAAAATATACAACCATAAATAATATCATCAATATAGCCTTCAGACTTACTGGGTATCATCATATCATCAATATATCCTTAGGATGTACCGGGCATCATCATGTCATTAGTATATCTTCCAGATGTACTGAGAATCATCATAATATCAATATATCCTCTGGAAGTACCAGGCATCATAATATCATTAATATATCCTTCGAATTTACTGTGCATCACCATATCATCAAAATTCATCATGACATCAATATATATGTATATATATATATATATATATATATATATATATATATAAAATTCAATAACAAGTAAAATCCCCATAAATAATAGAGTGTAAGAGAAATAAAGAAAGACCTGTCATGGTACCTCACCATTTATTATGAATACATTATAATAGTAAGGGCATGAAAATGCAGATCCATATGGTATAAACACTCAATAAATTACTGGGCTTGACATGATTACTAACATGGTCGATTACAAGCCATGGTTATACTTTCTAGAAACTCTATTATATGTCATGATTTACATTACTCACACAAAGGGGATTCTTTGGCACAAACATAAGTTTAGTCACTTGGCTTGAACATGATATGAGTAATGACATAATCCAAGGTTCACATAGTAAACTATCCAATAAGTTATGTGATTGCATAGTGAAAGGTTCAATTTATAAGACTTTCCATTGTTATCCAAGTAATGACAATAAGAGAACCATCAACTATGGACTTTATTTCAAAAAACAACATCATGAATAAACCATTTATCAGGTTTGGCCATCATATTACCAAAAAGATATACTAGTCATTTAACAAGTATCTAGGTCACTAATGAAGCTACATAGTTCAAGCTTAAGGTGGGTTAATATCCGTTTCTAATATCCCAAGTTATATTTTCAAGTCTAACTTCTACCTAAAACTAGACTAAGTTGTCCAAATCATGTCTTAAAGGCTTATCAATCCACACTTGTTCTATAGGAAAAATTTTCTTAAAGTGTTACTCTTAAGTCATTGAAAACATCTAAGGCAAATTTAATAAATATGCATATCTAGGTCAACTTACTCTCAAGATGAGTGAACAAGGTCACTCCCATCTAACTAGAGCAACTAGAGCATTCTGATTCTATTCATGAGATAACAAGTCCAACTAACCAAGGTTCTAGAAAATAAGTCAAGTATCCCATTTTATGTGTTCAATAGCCTAAGTGGTTCAACTAATCCTAATCACTACCAACTACTGTTTCAACACATAAGGCCCCACCCAATCTTATCAAGATATCAAAGTCATACTATAATAAAACTCAATGTAACAAAAGTAAGCATAACCTACCTCGAATGCTGATATTGCTCATGAACCAAACCTTCACTTTTCCTTTCCTGGAAGCTTCTTCAACGAGCCTAGCTACCAAAAACATAATCTATGTATTATTATGAGAATATTAATACCCATATTATACCATTATGCTTTAGGTCCAAAACAATTCCAAAAACACCTAAGTGGGTCCCCCATATGATGGATGAGTTTTTGAGACCAACTCATTGTTTAAACACCATCAGGGAGTTATAACCCCCCATAAATTGGTGCCTATCAATCATATTTGGGATAAAATCAAGCCTAAAGACATTTGGTGTTTTGGGTCAAACAATCAATAATTTAACACCAAAATTGAATGACTCATATGTTAGATTCGATGCTAATCATGAATATGCCAGTTATTTAAGCTCCCAATCAACACCCAAGACACAATTTAAGGACTACACACTCTATTAGGGTTTTAGAGTCTCAAGACAATGGAGAAATGGCCAATTCCCGACCAAATGAGATTTTAAATGATCTTTCCTAAGTCCTTAACTAGGGCAATAATGGATACACACGAGTCGCGATTGCGGTATCACAATCGTTATGGAGCCTTTGTAATTGTGATACTTTTTTGCAATAAATGACAGCTGAAACTTGGAATGCCAATGCCTCAGGATGCATCTGAAGTCAAATATGAGCAAAAAATATGTAGCTACACTGATTTCAACATTTCGGATATAGTGGTGAATTTGGCTTTCCTTTTGAGGTTGTTTCGACCAAATATGGGCCCCACACTTAAATTTTTAATTAATTAACTTTTTGACCAATAGGTCGAAATGAGTTTGGGTGCAGCAGGACCCAAGCCAAGTATCTACCCAACCTAAAATCAATATTCTGGAGCTGCTGGCATAGTCAAAATTTGCATCCGTTATCATTTTGTTGAAGTTTCCATTCGGTTGCCATTTGGAACTAGCGAAGACTTCCATATAGGGAAATGGTTCTTAAAACCAAACAAACTAATCAGTAATCAAACAATCAGTGCCAACAAGTCATTAATGACTTAGGTAGCTATGGAAAAGCTTTAACGGCAAAAATAAGAAAAATCATGAGAAATGACCCGAAGGGTCATTACAACATCCACTACTAAGGAACTTTCATCCTCAAAAGTTAAAGATTGAGAAAAAATACCTAAATTCTCAAACAAGTAAGGATAATGGGCCCACATATCACTCTCAACCTCCCTAGTGGCCTCTTCCACTGGGTGATGTTTCTACTGAACCTTAATTATAGGAATCTCTCTAGTACACAACTATCTCACATCACTAGCCAAAATAAGCATGGGTTCCTCCACAAAGGTCAAGTGCTCATCTAACTAGATTGAGTCCCATCTAAGAACATAAGACGATTAAAGAATATACTTCCTCAATATAGAGACGCTAACTCATAGTCCACCTCGCTAACTGCATGAAGAATCTCGAAAGGACCAATATATTAGGGGTTGGGCTTACCTTTCCTTCCGAACCTCATCACACCTCTCATGGGAAAAACACAAAAAAACACATGGTCACCAACTTCAATCTCAAGGTACGAAGCCTACGGTCGGTATAGGCCTTCTGCCTACTCTAGGATGCCCTAAATCTATCCTAAATCACCCTGAGTCTATCCAATGAGTCCTGAAGAAAATCCATACCTCGAGGTCTCATATCGGAGTTCTAAAACCATTATATTGGAGAATGACGTCTCCTGCCATACAAAGCCTCATAAGCCGTCATCTCAATACTCGAATAGTTATTGCTGTAGGTGAACTCTACCAATGTTAAGTGCTGATCCCACTATCCTCTAAAATACATAACACAGGCTCAGAGCATATCCTTGAGCACCTTAATAGTCCTTAAGACTAAGAGAAACAAAATAACAAACAAATGCAAAAAAGTAAGATAGATAGCTTGACATACGAGATTACAAGAAAAAGGAACCTAATCGTGTATCAAATGATAAGACCCTTAAGACCCATAATAACAACACCAAACTCTTACGGTGAGCGCTAAGGGAATCAACTCTGCCTTATAACCACCGTTTCTAAGCAAGGAT